>NC_133210.1:6941294-7096294 GCF_958299795.1 Porites lutea
AACAAAATTGAACCAAACAATTTAGGAATCTATTTTCTTATATAAAGGTTTACAAATGTTGTGCAAATCATGTTTTTTTAAGGGAAAAAGTTGCAAAACTAACTCACCTTTCTGAGAGGCCGCCAAAATGAACTTAGTCGCCGCCGCAACTGACGTGGAGGCCGTCGAGTGGCGTGACATTTATGCAAATTAAATTCAAGACCTTGCAAATTTACTTCCGGTTGCCGTCCTCCTAGGCCGCGTCCATGGTATCTTAAGGTCCCTATTATTTATTCAGCAATAATCTCTTCCCTGTTCTGCAATCAGCTTATCGTCCCAAACATAGCATTAAAACAGCACTTCTCAAAGTCGCTAATGACATCCTCCTTAACATGAACGATCAATGTGACACTCTGCTTCCTCTCCTCGACGTAAGTGCGGCTTTTGACACTGTCGATCACGACACTTTACTGCATCGACTTCAGTTCACCTTTGGTATAAATGGAAAAGTCCTCTCCTGGTTTTCGTCTTACCTCTCTGGAAGGTCTCAGCAAATAGCCATCAAGGAGACACTCTCCGCGGAATTCGAATTGCAATGTGGTGTCCCTCAAGGTTCCTGTTTGGGCCCCTTATTATTTACTATGTATTACAGCAATCTCTTCGAGATCATCAAACATCATTTTCCTTCGGTTTATTGTTACGCTGACGACACGCAGGTATACATCTCATTCTGCCTAAGCGACAGGCTCGATCACCTTAATGCTGGAGAGTTACTGGAAAGCTGCATTACTGATATTCGTTCTTGGATGTTGCATGACAATCTTAAATTGAATGACGAAAAAAATGAACTTCCTTATAATAGGTACACGGCAACAGCTTGAGAAGGTAGTTATCACTCATATCGCGAGGGTAACACCAACATTCACCCTGTGCCTGTCGCTAGGAACCTTGACTCGTGGTTAGATGCCAGTCTCTCTATGACGGAACATATTTCGAAAATTTACAGCTCATCATTCTACTATTTGAATAAGATACGTCTGATCCGGAAGTATCTTACCAATAAGTCAGCAGAGTCACTTATTCATACTTTCATATCAATTCGTCTTGACTAAAGTAACAGTTTATTGTATGGTATGCCAAACTGCTCATTGATCAAATTACAACGTGTGCAAAATGCCTGTGCTAGACTGATATTTAGTGAGGGTAGATTGTCACATAACACCGCTCCTTATTAAGTTGCGTTGGTCACCGATTCACTCAAGAATTGTATTCAAGATTTTTCTGTTAACTTTCAAGATCTTGCATGGCACAGCTCTCACCTACTTGGAGTCACTGATATCTCTGAAGCCTCAGTCATGATATAACCTGAGACGTTCTACTGACACCCTCTTGCTTAAGCAACCCGGCTACAAATCGAAAGCAACACTTGGTGACAGGTCGTTTACTTGAGCAGCACCAAATTTGCGCTATACAAATTCATTCTTATTATTATGATTATTATTAATGGAAGAATCCGTTTTTAGCGATATTTAGACAGGGATGCCTTCATGACTCCATATTTGGGCAATCAATTTTCCGTGCCTCTGATTGGACGGCTAAAACCCGACCCTAGCACGGTTATAAGCAAATAAGGAGAATTTAGGCGCTTCAGAGTTACATACTTCTGTAATTTTTACGACAACTACAATTTTGAGAACTGATTCAGTAGAAACGTTTCAATAGTTCCCTTGTCAAGGGAGCGGGAAAACTCATCACTCACACATCACTTTTGGTCGTGAAAACGCCTTGATAAAGTGATTCTGGGGCCATCCACTTTACAGGAAGTTTTTTGGACTTCACTGAGCTGTTCACATCCTCATAGATTTGTCTCATCAACCCAAAGTCTGACACTTTGATCTGGTTGTCATGGCCAACAAGAACATTACGGGCAGCAAGGTCTCTGTGAACAAGGTTGTTTTCTGCGAGATGATTCTAATAACAAATAAGCAACGAAAAAACTATTAAAATTATCTCAAAACGTGATAAAGGGGGTACGCCGAACAGTGAGTAGTTAGGAATAGCTGAAAAATCCTAATGAAAAGTAAATATCGGCACTGATCTGATCCAGATATTTACGTTCAGATGCATAACGAAACGAATTTAGCCAAAACCGGGTCGACCGAAAAGAAGATTTTTTTCCATGTAAGCCATTTTAATGCCAGTCATATCTAGAAAAACAGCCAATGTATTTATCCCATCTATTTCATGTTTATAAAATATTGACTTTGAATTCTTCTTTCCAAGTTATATTCAGAACCAGAATCCCGGCAACATTATCCAGAATACAAAGATAATTACCATTCCTTTAGCTATTTGCCAGGCAAGTGAAAACAGTTGTTTGGTACAAAAGGTCTCCTCTACGTCACAAGGATCCTCGCCTGATTCGTCTAGGTTTTCAATTGAAAGTGGCATTGCAGAAGCTTGATTTTTTCCTAGTGATGCTGATGGCCTGGTTAGAACTTCTTTGTCAGTTGCTTTGAATTCCTCATCCTAATTAAATTGATAAAAAAGAACTATCAAATTTTTGGTTTAGCTTGAAAGAGCACAGCTTTCAAGTAATTACTTTCCCTGTTAGTAAATAAGTAACTAGCGGATAAAAAGATAAAAATAACATAATTTGATTAAGCCAGACAAGAGCCACGGAATATACAAGTATTATCTATTGAAAGCTACTTCAAATTAACCAGTCTAGAACTAGATAAAATTTACTTTGGGTGCAGGGTACTTTTTTCAAGTCTAGGATGAAAATCCACGCCCACAGTTTGATGTTTACCCAGAAAGCCTCGATCACCTGCTGACACACGTCCTACTGACTAGAAAAAACAAACACACCATTTTACTAGACGATTCGTTATATTAGCCATCGTTCTGGAAGTCACAAGGCTGCAACTGAAATTAGCTAAAGAGAATGAAAACAAGACGCTGAAACGTAAATCCAAGACAGCGCAGAAAAGGTACACCATCGACGAAACACATTAGTGGCACAGGAACACCAAGATCACGTTGTGTCCTTCTAACGTGAAACGTAAGCAAAATAAGCGCCCTAGAGGCAAATTTTTCTTTATTAGTGAATAATTAATTATTATGGTTTTTTGGTTTTCGTCTTACATCTACTTCGGTGGAAGTGGATGGAATCACTTCAAGAACGGCATCTTTGTTGCTTTGTTGCGGAGACACTGCAATGTCTTCTTGGTCTTGGTGCATAGAATGTTGATCCTCCTTAACTTCATACTCATCAGCCAAACTTTGCTGAATGATTAAAGAAAATGGCGATGGTAATTACATGAAGAAAAAATGTAACAATATTGCTGATTTTCACTGTCACGCTATTAAAAATAAACTCAAAGCCGTTTAATAGATAAAGCTCTATCTGAGAAATGAAAGAAGGTAAATATACAAAGTCCCTCGCCAAGATTCAGGTCGGTGCAATTTTTCATGCGCGAGAAATTCGGAGAATTTTTTTACCTACATTTATAGGGCTTTATATGGAGACGCAATGTTGGTGCCCATCCGGATGGTCACTAACATGGCGGCCGGAAACCAACAAAGACATGTGTCACGGAGTTGTGCTACTTAAGGGTGAATTCATCTCTTGAGGAACTCATTAACATTGACATTAATACAATGACCATTCAAATAGCAAATTCCCCCCAGCAGAGTCAGTTTTTCAGCCTTCATGGTAGCTTTCTCGTCCGCCATGAAAATAGCCTAAGAGCAAGCTCTCCGTGGCGCTCTGGCGGCTGGGCGAGAAAAGGAAGGAGAGCTTGCAGCTACGTCTCTGGGAAATGAATAAGTCAATGCGAAATGCTCATTGGCGGGAATGACATTAGTAATGACGCCATTACCCTTGGCACTTGTTTTTCAATGTTTGTTTACAATCGCGTTCGATTCCGCCTCGTGCAGATTGGCGAAAATCTGACAGCTCAGTCGACGGGGAGCCACAGGCGAATTGGAGGTAGAATTCAAATTCCGGGAGACGTAGTTGCAAGCTCTCCTTTCCTTTCCCGCCCCGACCCCAGAGCGCCACGGAGAGCTTGTTCGCAGTAACTATCATGTAAATGCCGCGTCACGCAAAAGCTTAGAAATTTAAGCGCACTGTAACACAAAACGAAGAACTTCTTTCGCAGTGAAAATTTTTCTGAATATTGGTTTTCAGCGGCTCTAATAATTCATGAAAGTAAGAACTCAGGAGGATCGATAATTCTTTCTTTTGAGTTTTTGATGACGTAATGTGTAAACCAGCAATACTGAAATGTGTGACGCAATCTTGCCTATAACCCAATAATGAAAACATGGAGTCAACTGAGGTTAGACAGACTACTGAGCTGATATTTCTATTTGTGACCCCGATACGCTGGAAATCACATGCAAGCCTTCATAAAATGTTACGGATAAATGATTCTCACTCGTGAGCTGGGAGTACCTATGCAAAAACGATGTAAGGCTTAGGCCCCGTCCACATGAATGCGGATATTTTTGAAACCGCACGCTTTTTAATACGAATCCGCCCTCCATCTGCACGGAAACGGTAAATCCGCTCACCGAGACCGCATTGAAACCCCTCTACAGAGTGGATTTTTTTGTTAATTCGTCGGGTTTGGCGAGTTCGTAAAGACGACTGAAATCGGATATTTTTAATCAGCTACGTCATAAACTCGGGTCCAGGCTTAAATGGGAACTTGAAAAATTTAAAGTTGAGGCCAACAACCCTCTGCCTACTTTCGCTCCAGACGAATGAATCGGCCTTTACCTAGTAACTTCTCTTTGACATTCCCACTTGAGAAGTGTATGAAATGTTACCCTAAAGCACTGGAACTTGGAAGGATATACGGCCAGTGAAATCACACCGCTGGCCCGAGTGCAGTTGCAATTGCAAACCGCAGTAGCGTATTCGTGTGAATGCGTGAAACCGAATATACCACTCTGAATGTATTTTGACGCAAAAATGAAGTATTCGGTTTCACCGTATCCGGATTCGTGTGGTTGTGGCCTTAGACACTTCCTTCTTACATCAGACAGATCGTGAGTGGCCGAAGCCATGTCCTGTGCAACGACATCCTGGCGCAATGAAGCCATTTCCATGGCCACTTGTGTCTTCTTTTCCTTTGCCTTAGTGGAAACTTTGCTTTCCCGTCCTTCCTGTGCGTGAAGGGAAGACAGATTAATCCTCCCGTCCTTTCGATGAAAGGGTTTTTCAGGAAGAACATGACTAAAAGTGGTTGTTTCTTGGTGTTTCAGATGGGTGCACAGTCACCAAATGACGTAATACAAAGATTGACAACACCACCATGAAACATCTTAAAGCAGTCATGCTTGTTAAGCCTCAATTTAAGTACTCAGAATCTCAGCAAAAACGGGACCGTGCCACTGGGTGGAAAATTCTCCCCAGTTTTTGGAAAGTGCGCGAAAGTAATATTTAAATTAGGGACTGGACATTATTTATCGCATTGGGGGGACGGGGGGAGGATTTGGGGCTAAACAAGGTGAAATTTAGCCGATCTCCCCTTTGAATGTTACTTCACTGAAGTGATCCGCCCCCCTAATAACTTTAGATGTTTTTCGCGAAATTCCCCCCCCCCCCCACCTCCATGTCTTCATTTTCCAAGCAAATTTGAGTGGTCCCCCCCTCTGAATCCTTCCAAAGTTTTCAGTGATCCCCCCTTCTGGGTTCTCAGTTACAACTGATCCCCCCTTTTGTTCTCCCAAAAATCAAGTGATCCCCCTAAAATTGTCTGCCCCCCCCCAACCCCCCCTCGGCGATAAATAATGACCGGTCCCTTAGATCACAAAATATAGATGTAGATCCATTTGCAATAACTGCAAAGATTTTATTAGACTACGAGTAGTCCCCCATTTTTTCTCACAGATAGTAGAGCAAGCGAAACGCGAGCGCGGGTGAAAATCACCCCACGCGAGAAAAGGCGACACGCAGCGAGGAGAGAGAAAAATAATAAAATGAGAAAAATGTAGTCCCTCATTTTTCTCTCTCCCAGCCGCGTGTCGCCTTTTCTCGCGTGGGATGATTTTCAAGCGCGCTCGCGTTTCGCTCGCTCTACTATCCCTGAGGAAAAATGGGGACTACTCGTAGTCTAAGATTTTATCGAATGCACGCGTGGGTACTTCGGTTGATCGTATTCTGGTATAGGCGTGACTCAGAAAGATTGCTCTAAGGACCTTTCATCGCCACCAGTAATAAAGCTACATTAACATACAACTGAAAATGCTTTACATCAGACAGATCGTGGGTGGTATTGTAGATGGAGTCAATGGTTCAGCAAGTGATCCATAGAGTTTTTTCGTTAGATTATTTTGGAGCACGGTAAAATAGAATAATTTAAAGAAAGATATGTCGAATTTTTCTTTCGCGGAAAATTGTTGCTTAATTTTTAGCATGTTTCCTCATTGTCTGCATGCCTTATCCTCGTTCAATATCATTAAGTTTAAGGGGAAAAAAAGACGTTGTTAAGTATTTCGTTTCTACAAGATGGCCTTGAAAAGTCGAGGCCAGATCCTGTCGGACATCATCATTGCTTTCTTTTGATAACGATAAATAAATTTAATTAATGCTTTTTTTCTGATAACGAAATCAATTCCATGTTCTCGTTCTTTTGCTGCTCCCGCTTTGTCCGATCTTTAGCAGGTTTACTTTCCTTTGTAAAAAAAAAAAAAACAGAAACGCTAATTTATTGGTCCAGTGCTGGCCATTTTCTCTGTTTAACCATTATCATTCTTTAATATAATATCAGTCGTGGAATCTTGTATTCTATCCGTTTAAGGATACCTCAAATTTCCACTCTGTTGTTACTCTATGCAATGGTCATTTAGAATTTCGGTGAATTAAAGACTAAAAGTTCAACAACAACCAGATGATCTACAGCTGCCAGGACAAAAAAGTTATAGGAGAATTTTAAAATCTAGGTAAAACTTACTTATATTAGTCTAAATAATTAACTTATGATTACGTTTTGTGGTATAAAAAACACTTGTGAAGGCACAACCATAACGACAAACCAGTGAGGATCAGCCTGATCTTTAGTAGGCCTAATTAGCTAATTCTTTCATAAATAGGCGCTTATCGGTTCTCAGATCAGTAAATAAAGAGAGCAAGCTGAATCAGTTGCTTATATCTCTTTTTTATCCTGTCGATTGACCGAAAATGTTTCGTTAGAATATTGAGTGTAATTTGTGAAATAAATTTCGCTACAAATTTAACCGTCCAAAGCCACATAAATAATGTATGATGTTCGGAAACAACGTCCTTTGCCAATGTTAACCTAATTAAGTAAGCGCCGATTAAAATCGACAACTTCGATAAAAATCTATTAAAGTCGATAATTATCGATTAGCAACAACTTTTTCCTGTATCGATTTTCTTCAATTTAATCAATCGCTCTTTATCGAGAGTTATCCATTATTATCGATTATCGGCTCTATCGATTGCACTAGTCAGGATTACACGAGAATTCCTTTCATGAGCCACAAGCCTTAAAAAATTTAAGATTCTTGAGATTAACCTTCCTTTTATATGACCTTTTAGTTTCAAGATTATTGATACATTGTAAGGCAGTAAAATAACGGCTGCAATTCGCTACTTTTTTATTGGAAGTCTCGTCATTACAAGAGAAAGCCTCTCATTATTCAAGGCATAGTCTCCAAGTTTAATTTTCACGTGAACAGCAGTAACTAACAATGCATTTGACATATGCAAAACTGCTAGCTATTGTTCTGCACGAAAATATGAAACTTGGAGACAATACACTGAATAATGAGAGGCTCACAATTGTAAACACAAAATTTCTGCCAAAATATTGGCGAATTGTAGCCCTTATTTTACTGCCTTACAATATATCAATAATCTTGAAACTAAAGGTCATATAAAAGGAAGGTTAATCTCAAGAATCTTAAATTTTTTTAAAAATCTGTCGAGCGGTTTAAAAATTATTCGCTAATTTGATAAAGAAGACCGAAATGTTTACAAAACCGCTAACAAGAGCGCTTCGATACATACTAACCAAACCCTTTTTTCTAGCAATCGGTTGGAGCTATCTAAATGATCTTTCACTCACGTTTTTAAAAAGATTGAAACTACTATGAGGTGAAATTGCATGTCAAAAGCTCTTCATTTTTTACAGATAACTGCCAAACAACGATATTGTCCATTTTTTACGGTGTTTCTAACCATAAAAACTTCATCCCAAAATATCTCGATAACGCTCTTACAGATTTCGCTTAACCTTCACGAACAACGAGGCTGCTATTGGAGGAAAAAGCTCCCGTGAACGATTTTGGAAGAACAATTCCTAGTGCCGAGATATACTGCTGCAAGTAAAATAGGTAATAGCGTCATTTCGTTGCTATGACAACTCCCATGCCGTTGCAACCCTGATCATAACAAATTTTCATCTTTATCTAATACAACTGTGGTGGCAATTTTTTCAAAACTTTTTTTATGGCGACGTAGTTTATGCTCAAACTTGGGAGGTATTGGCCCTGGAAAACTGTATCGAGCCACCTTAACCCCACGTTTAAGTTGAGTTAAGCAGTTTTTCCATATATAGTAGAAATGAACGTCATCTAAATTCTTTTAGCCCTCCTAGCCTGGCTGACTTCTTTCATACTTCTTCACCGAGATGATAAGAAGTCGACGCTGTGTCCTCGCTGTTATCCTATAGTAATGGGGTCATTTCCATGCTCAATTGTATTTTCTCCACTTGCTTTATCTGTTTCTTAGCAAGTTTACTGACCTGTGTGGAAATGAATAAATTCAGGAATCTAAGGGATATGCAAAAGTCTTGCTAAGATTCAGGTCTGTGCGGTTTCTTCGTTTGCAAGGTATTCGGACAAATGTGTTACCCAGATTTATAGAGCTTTGCTTTGAGACGCCAGCCATGTTGGCGTCCCTCTGAGGAACACAGATATGGCGGCTGGAGACTAACAGAAACAGTGCCATAAAGCGAGTACTTATCTCTGGAGAGCTCACAAACATTAAACTTAATACTTATTCAAAAAACAAGGACTGTTCAGATAGCAAAATCTAAAAAAAAGATATGTCACTCTTTAACCTACAGTTTCGTGACAGCTTTTGTTGCCCCATTATTGTCGCGTCACGCAATATATTAGAATATTCAAACGTGTTCTGTCACAAAATGAAGAACCCTCTCGAACTGAAACTTTGTCGAAATACACGACGTGTTCAGTTGCTCCAATAGTTCACTAAATTGAAACTCAGAAGGATAAATAATTCTTTATTTTGAATTATGATTACGTTAGGTGCAAACCATTCAACAACAATCGGATGGGTAGATTAGATAGCTAGGTCAACCAGACATAAAACAAACAAGCTAAGCAGTCTGGATAAAAAACGTTTTAGGACAGAGCTAGTATGGAAACTTAAACTGCAGTTTATATAAAAGCCTACTTGATCTCTGGTCTCTCTCTGATCTTTCAGAACCTCTTTGTCAGCAGAAGATCTCTCGGTAGCTTGAAGGTCTTTGATCTAAACATCAAGCAAGTAACAAAAACGGTACTTTACGTCTGCATGGCTTCAAGCGACCCTAGAGTCAAAAAGTTATTATCTCCATACTAGATTAGAACCCCTAATTCGAGGCACACCAGGTTTTATGGACTAAGATTCGTAAGGAGGATTTTAATACCATCCCTATGTTGCTACACCCAAGGATAAAATACTTTTAAAATAATAATATTAATAAATATTAAATGATTATTATTGTTAGTATTATCATTAAATGCCTTTATATGCATTGAAGTCACTGCAGTTGCTCAGTTAAATAAGTTGTACAAAATCTTCAGATAGGACCAAAATATATAATAATATATATAATGTTGTCTCCCTATATCTGTTTCTTGATAATTTCGTTATAAACTAATTGTATAATTGTTCGTGTCCTTACCTTTTTTCTTCTGCGGCGTAGCCACGTCAGCAGGTCACCACACGGAACGTATTCTATAACCAGGAACATTTTCTCCTGAAGCGTGCAGCATCCAACCATGGATACAACGTTCTTATGTGAACCCAAAAGCTTCATCTGTTCAATCTCAAACGTGAACTCTTCTTTCTGTGCTTCAGATGGATTATCTAAAGATTATTAAATAAAATGACATTGATTTTATTATCGTTATTCTTCAGCATTATTCATTGCATTATTCATTCATTCCATTTTTACCGCTTCCCACTCATCCTCTAATGCACAAGGGTATTTACAGATGTATTCTACCGTGTAATAGAATATCGAGAAATATGGAGACATTTGTTATTATTTTTAGTTTACCACTGCACCCTCCCAGCAGCCCCGGGAGGTACTCCAGGAAAATTCGGGTGGCGGTGTGATGTAACTTTGTGGTTTCCCTCACTACCTAAACCGCGCTGTTCATAAAAGGCGAATGAAAAAAGAAAAAATAGATAGATAGATAGATAGATAGAAAAATAAATAAATAAATAATAAACCAACAACAAAATAGAATAAAATAAATACAGACCTGGTACAGGGCAGAGCAAAACCTAATCCTGTTTCACGTTTTATCTATTTCTGTTTTTCCCAAATCGTGGAAATCGTTTCCCAATTTCATAACTAAAGGGGTCAACAACCATTTCCTGCGGCCCCGCTCACAATTGTATAAATTCTATAAGAGGGTACCCCCTGGGTCTAACCTTCAGCATGGTGATGTCGTAGCTCAGTTTCGTAATTTTTTTTCCCCTTCTCCTCATTATCAAATGATTTGCGGTGTAAACAGGGCAACATGGATCACAAAAAGGGGAGACAAATCATCAAATGCATCCGATCCTTCAGAAAGAGTTGTCATACATGTATTGGCTAGAGGCTGCATTTTTAAAACTTATTTTCATTATTGGCTTTAATTCAGGCTCTGTAGATCAATTTACGTTTTTTGGGGGGGTTTAGGGAAATGTAAATCTTAAGAGATGCATTTGTTTAGAGCTAATAGGCTTTAAAAACCTACTTTTTTGGAATTTAACGGCCTTAATTCATTTTTTTTCACACTTACATAGTGAATAAAGAAACCACAAATTACTTGCACTTCCATCTTTGCCTTGCTCTTCTCTAACGAGAGACAATCCCGATTTTAAAAATGTAATGTCTTTAGGTGGTCATTGTAATTTGTTTTAATATCATGCGATCACGTCTTCGAAAAGGGCCGAGTTTCTTTTTTTCTGCTACATTTTCTTTGAGATCTTAAAGTTCCCAGAGAGTAACGTAAATCCAAAAGGGTTCTTACAGTTGTCTGAAGAGGACTGAAAGGCAGTTAAGACTTTATGCCTTTGTCTATGGAGATAACAGTCAGTATTTCTTACCATGTAAAACTTTGACAGCCACCACCTGTGCTGCCTTCTTTGCGGATGATACAGACCATTTTGAAGTCTCCGCATTGTCCAACACCTCCATCTCATCTCCCTGTGTAAATTTTGCTTTGTAAACAACACCAAATTCTCCTCTCCCCAGCTCTTCCTCAAACTCTATTTGCTCAGGCAGAATTTCCCACTTGTCAGGAGGAGTAATCTCGTCTTGTGAATAAGATGACCTAGAAAAAGGGGGGAAAATGCCGGAATATTACGCTGAGCACAATATCATGAGTAACATATACTCGCATATCTGTAAACTTTACCAACAACAAAAATTATTGCACCTGGCTACTGGTGCATCGAAGGATAATGTCCGAGGCTGAGATGTTCTCCTAGTGGAAAAAAAAGCTAGATCAGAATAGCCGAGTGGGGATAAAATAAACTGATTTTTTTTTCTTTAAAAGGACGATTCAGTTAAGGGCACCATCCTTTACAAACAATGACTACAATAAAATAGAATTTATTCAATTCTAATTCACTTAAAGCGTATCTAAAAACAAAATTCGTCTTTACCAGACTATTCGTAGGATTTTTCAATTTTTTCCATGCACCTTTCGACAATGAAAACGTTCTTTGATTATTTTTCATAAGAATTCCAAAGTAAGTAATGGTTTTGACTTCTAGTTAATGTTATCTGTCATCTTGGCAGGTGCACTACGTCGGTTTTGTTGACACGTGATGTAAATAGCCAATAACGTCACGGTGAGCGAAGATTAATTGCTACGTTCAGATAAAAAGACAAAACAAAAGCTTTCCTTAGTGTTAGATTTATTTCCGTGTTTATGTAGCCAGCGTAGCTGTAGGTTCTTTGGTGTGTGTGTGGTTTTTTATTTTTATTTTGTGGCTTACAAAGTGAGAGTGACAGCCGCGCGAACACGGCTGAACCGAGGTCGAAACAGAAAACGATGGGGGAGGGGGCGAAGGGAGAGAATAATTACCAGGAAAGCGCTAAAAATAAACATTATTTTTCATTCAAAATATTTCCCCAATACTGACTGGCTAAAAGCACACGCATAATTCACGATAACCAGTTACTGATGACCAAATTTGGAAGAATTTTTTGTTAACGAGGAAATAACGTCAAAAATGCAGCCCTCTGCAGGTTAAGTCACCATTAACCGAGTAGACCTGGGGACGAAGTTGAGTTGTTTTGGTTGTGAAAAAAAAATGGCGGACCTTTCACTCGTTTCAAGAGTAAGAACTACAACTGGAACAAGGCGAAATAACAGCTAAAAACATGGCAAAAACAGTAAGAAAACAAACCTAAACGTACAGTATTGAAGGTGAACTTAACATCGATGCAGGTAAGCATGTTTCAGCTATGTTTTTAAACTAGGAACTATTTTGAATGAATAATAAAACAATTATTGAATTCGGCCTTCGTATCATATGAAGAACTATGGAGATCTCGGAGGGTACTATCCGTCTTGGCATACGGCCTCGGCAGATAACACCGGTATCCTCCTCGATCTCCATAATTCTTCATAAGATACTTAGCCTGCGAAAACATCCGTTTCTCCTCGCTCTTCGCCGCTGGGGACGTTTTGCGCGGAGGAAACGTCCCCAGCGGCAAAGAGCGAGGAGAAACGGACGTTTTCGCAGGCTATAAGATACTCAGCCTCATTCACTAATTTTTAATTAACCGATCGTAAATAAAAAAAACTTTGGCGCGACATTTTGTTGGCTGACGTCAGACCTCAAAACATGTCACATCATCCTTTCATAAAAACTGGAAGGGGCGTTTTAAAAATCTCAAGGGGTTTAGTACAGGCGGTTTTTCTCACTTACTTCTCCCCTCGCCCCCTTCCCTACCATTTCTTTTTCGTCCTTGGTTTAGCTTTCGCACGGCTGAATCTCTTACTTTACCAACCACTGAAAAGAAAAAAGAAGCAAACAGAAAAACCGCCAGCCACGCATTAGCAGAGCTCCACAAACCTTTCAATAGTCTTTAGCTTCTTTCTTCTGTAGCACCAGACAAAAATAGCGACCGACAACAGCAAAATAGCGGACGTGACACCAAGTGAAATGTAAATAACTTTGCTAATGCCGGTGGAATTTTTTGGTGCAGATGCGGGAGTCGTGGTTTCTATGACTGCAAACAAAATACATATATCAAATTGTGATCAAAGGTACTGTACTATAAATTGAAGTGGGGAATTTTTTCCAATAATATGCGGTCAGATTAAAAGGGTTACAGGCATGTTAAAGCTTATATAACGTTAAAACCTCTTCTCTGGTTACACTGTCACTTGTTGACAGTGGAACTTGTCCACCACGCTTCGGCGAGGACAAAAGCGGGTCTTAGCTGGCTAAATGAGCTTGTACACTCGTGTCACACGAGTGTACACACCACAGGAGTATATACGAGTAACATACGAGTACATACGGGTACACACCGATGACATACGAATACATACGAGTACATACAGGTAACATACGAGTCACATAAGAGTACACACAAGCGACATATGGGTAACACAAGAATAAATACTGGTTTTAAAGTAAAAAAAGTAAAAAAGTACGACTCGAAGCAGGGACACCAGCTAAGGCATACAACTAACTAGTTCTCGTTCAACTTGCATAAAATATCCCTCAGGTATCAATTTGCTATTAGTTCTCAAGCCCCGATTATTTGGAAGGATAGTTTATTTATAACTTCAGTTTGGCGTCTTTTTGCGGCCAATGGCAAATCAGTATTTTTGATTATAGCAGCTAGTTTCGCTCTCTGCACCATAGTAGCAACCGACGAGGAACTGCATTCTTGCAGAATTCATAACATTCGCATAGACACAACAGTAAATTCCTACGAAGGAACAACAAGACATCGCGCTCTTGTTTAAAGACTCACTTCTGATCTCAAAAAAAATTAAATCGGACTGCATCACTGGGGCTATCAGCGGTGAGAATGATCTTGACTCACGCAAAGCATAATTCTCCATACTTGGCCAGTAGCTTTAGTATAAGCTACCGTGTACAACTCAAATCTGAAGATCTCAGTCACTCTCCGTGAAAACTCAAAATCCTTGAAACAACACTTATGAGCTGGGCCCAGCGTCATACTGACATAGCAGCCCGGGAGGGGCGAGGGGGGAGGGGGGGTACTCAACAAATTCTTATTCGGCGGAGGCCCACCCCTTAACCTTTTATATACCATTTTTCACGATTTCGTATACCTTCTATTGACAAATGGTACTCCTTTCACATATCTTGCTTAGAACTTCGTATCCCTTTTAACTGCTGGAAACCAATACTGTCATAAAATAGGAATCAGTCACAAATGTAGAACGCTTTCTCGACGGGTAAGGGGTTGGACCTCGGGGTGGAGCCTCCCCGTACAAATATTTTTTAAGTACCTTTCCGGGATTTCGGGCGGAGCCTCCCCGTATAGGCCATCACAGTGAGTACCCTCTACCCTGGCATAGCAAGAAATAATCACATTCCCGGACAAAGAAACTTACATGCATGCATGTTCTTATTCCGCAGATCCAGGATTTACGGAGAAAACTGCCATAGAAACTATAATCTTTATTTAGCCGTAATACTAAATTAAAGTTTTAGGCTTAAACAGAGGTCAAAGAAAATTAAAACACTTTACAACTGCATGTCAACTCCTAGCAGGAACACCTAAAGAACCATAAACCACAGGAGATGATTACTCAGTATGCATGTAATTCTCTGTAATGCTAGTAACTTTATTATACCATCGTTCATATAGTACAAAACTCAGTAAAGCCAAAGCCGGGGGCTTATACGACCTGTGGTCAAAATGACAGAAATTATTTTATGTAGAAATAAAGCCCCTGAAGGCTAAATCTCAAAACTAAAACAAGATACAAAACTTAAATTAAGTAATGCAAGCAGTCCTATAGCAGAGGTAAAACTAGAAGTACTAGTGACAAATAAACTAACAATAAACTATGATAGTCCTGCGCTAATTCAATCCAGGCTTAAAAAGTAAAGTTTTAGTTTCTATTTAAGGTCAGTGGTGGTAAGGCTGTTACGGACAGTGAAGGGTATATCCTTGGCCAAATAATTGGGGCTTGAGAACTAATAGCAATTTGATACCTGAGGAGACATTTCATGCAAGTGGAACGAGAACGAGTTAGTTAACCATGAAAATCACAAAAAAGTGGAGGAGCACTAAGGAATTAGAGAGGCAGGTGGAAGGCTATTAAATTCAGTGAGAATACCAGGGAAATAATAAAAAGCTTCGACACTAGGAGGCTTAGAACGTGTTCGTGGAGGCGAAAAGGTGATAATTCGCGCGCGAGAGAGAAAAGAAGAAAGGTCTCAAGGTCATGTTTCGCATTACATCAAGAGCTTATGCGTCGTGTTTTGCCTGTCGGATGCTAATTTCTAACTGAATCGATCGTTGTTGCAAGTATACGTGGGAAAAAAACCGCACGTATAGCGTGTCATGATTTTGAAACAAATGGCCGACCATATCTGGTGATCGCATATAGCACAAATCTTGTAGTAATCGTGCCAAGGGCATTTAGGATCAATGTCCAGTACACATTAGAGTTCTCGCAATGTTCACGGGGACGTTTACTAGAGTGAAAGGCGGTGGACGTTTCAGTGCTACTACTTTCTTTTTCCTGACTGTCCTTTTCATGTTTTAGCTATTGTTTAACCCAAAACAAAGGGGATCCAAAAAAAATGAGAAAGTCATTAATTGCTATTGTGCCTCATGCATTTGGAGATCACAAAACATGTGAAGAAAACAAGTTGAGCTGGTGCAAGTGGCTCCAAATCTAGACACGTTTTCCCACAACGACCTCCCAAATGGCAAAGACTTAAAGGGGGAACACCTGAAGAAGAACCTAACTAGTTTGTTTAGCATATACTCGAGTGACGATATGTTATTAACAAACTTGTTGAAAATGCTTCCTCTCAAAGCAATGAAAGTTTGCACAGCACAGTTGGTTCCAAATTTCTTAAAATAAGGTTTTATGGAGGAAGTGAAAGTGTAGATCAAAGAATTGGTGCTGCTGTTGCTCAGACAAACCTGGGGAAACAATGCCTAGTGGACACTTTACACTGTGCTGACTTAGAACCTGGTCAAATTACTGAACAAAAAATAGCAATGATTGACTATGAGCGAGATGCACGACAGAAAAGGAAGTCAAGTGTTGAATTTAAAAAACAACGTAGGCTGAACTATTTGAAAAGGAAATCGAGAAACAAATCTGCATCAAATCGAGAGGGAATCAGCTCTACGTCCAATTTTTTTTGCTCTGATTGGTCGAAATTTGACAGGTGAGTTCATGCGGGAAATTTATGTAGCATCTTGAAACTTGTTTACTTTGACAGCTGAAGCTGACAGAATTTGTGTCAACTTGCGATGTTCTTAACTGTATTTTTCCACTGGATGTACAAAAGAGTCTTCTGTTATTCATGGCTAGTCTGTTTATTGGGTTTTTAGTTGAGAAATACGTCGCTTGTCAAAGTCGGAAATCCGATTTTGGATGGCACCATAGTAGTATATAGTCGCATTTGGGCGGACAAAATGAGGGGACAACGGGGGACAACGGGGATAATGATGTCATCGTTATCACCAAGCGAGTGAATTTCCAAATCTAACTAATTTTCCGAACCTAACTAATTTTCCTAACCTAACTAAATTTCCTAAGCTAACCTATTGTTTACTTTAATGTTGAGGGTTAAATCAGTTGGGCGCAGTGTTTAGGGTTAAATCTGTCGAGTGAGTTTTCCAAAACCTAACTCAATTTCCTAACCTAACATATTGTTTATTTTTAATGTTGAGGGTTAAATCAGTCGAGTTTAATGTTGAGGGTTAAGTCAGTCGAGTTTAATGTTGAGGGCTAAATCAGTTGGGTACAACGAAGTGAAAATTAACCTAACCCTAAATTCTTACCCTAACCCTAACCCTAACCCTAAAAACTATAATCCATCGATGCAGTGTGCAGGGTTAAATCAATTGATTGCAGTGTCTAGGGTTAAATCAGTTGAGTACAACGAAGTAAAAATTACCCTAACTTTAATTTCTTACCCTAACTTTACATTCTTGAGGGTTAAATTTGTCAAACGCAATGAATTTATTTGGATTAATGTTGAAGGTTAAATCCGTCGAGTATAATGATTTAGGATTAAGTCAGCGAATGCAAGTGAATTTTCTAACTCTAGCAAAGCGAGTGTTTATCTAATCGTTTTTTTTTGCATAGTTTTCAAGCGCAGACCATTGTCCCGGTTAAGTGATTACGGGCAAGTTTAGGCAAGCCCATTGACGTCACATAAAATTTGCTGACTCAGCAGAATTTGATACTATTTTTAGATCCTTCCACTGTCTGGAGGTATAAAAGGGGGTAACAAGTAAGCTAAGTCATTTGATTACGATACGTTGTACCGATCACAGCTATCACCATGCCGATTACTTACCCACGACCATGTCCAACCTGTAATAAGAAATTCAAGAACCGATTTACCTTTTGTCGTCACAAGAAATATTGCGGGACCGATGTTAAAGTACCACGTCTACATTGTGATAAGATGTTTTCAAGACAAGACAAAATGGTAGCTCATGTCAAAAAATTCCATTCGGAAGCAGCCAAGCGGAAGGCGGAAGAAAGTGCTGAACTAACAAGGATGGAGCTTTTACATGCAAACAAAGTACCACGTTTGAGTGTAGAACACCAGTCTGGAGGAGCTGTGACGACTCGTGGTATGAAACGTGTGTCTGAAGAAACCAATCCTGATGTGAAGGTTGCAAAGAACGACCAGGAGATTGAAGCTGAAAAGTATGATACGACTGATGACGGTACGGATCCGTTGTTTCAAGCCAACATCGCAAAAATGGGAACACCTAAAAAATGGAAAAAAAGGAAAAGTCATTGATCAGAAGTTTACTTTTACATTGGATTACTTACGTGACCCAAAACCCGAGGAAGATTTAGGTGTGGAAGCCGTTCATGCATTGACGATAGGAATGGATAATTTAATGGATGACATGGAGATTGATCCAACCAAATATGACCTTGCGCTTCAAATAGGAAGCAAGGAACATTTTAAAGAATCCAGCAATACAGGTGAAACATGGCATATTCCAGCAGATGATTACTTTAATAGACTTCAATTGACACAAGCCATGCTGGGACATATTGCGAATGTCTTGAATTCAGGGGAATTTATTTCATCGGATAGAGGTTTTTCGGCGTCCATGGCTCTAATACGCCGCGATGAAAAAGGAGGGAAAAGATCTGGTTACAAACCGGGTGAACGGATTTGGCAAGAAGTGGTTAAAGAAATGCGGTGTGTGCATGAGATCAAAAACAACGATGAGTTATGCTGTGGCCGTGCCATCGTGGTGATGCGCGAGTATGCGAAACGTCAAGCGGGTGAGCCAAATTGTTACGAAAATGTGCGCAAAAACAGAGGCAAGAATACCCAGCAATTAAAATTGGCCAAACAGCTATACAAAGAAGCAGGTGTGCCAGAGGGACCATGCGGGTTCGAGGAAATTGAGAAATTTCAGACCTACTTGGGCCCGAAAGGATTTCAACTGATTGTCGTCGACCCAGTACGTGGTGGAGTGATTTTTTCTGGAGAGACATTCAAGTCAGCCCCGAAGGTGATACAGATTGTGAAAACCTATTATGAGGACAAGAACGGAGAAACCAAAGCCCATTATGATGGATTGTACAGTGTGGCACCCATTATGAACCGCAGTAAATTTTGTCGTTATTGTTGCAAAGGATATGATCACGAAGACGCAAAGCACCATAATTGTTTAAGGGCCAACTGCCCCAGTTGTAGGCGTCGAAGAAATAAAAAATCAGAGGGATGTCCCGACTACACAGGTTGGAGTAGACCGACAATCTCATGTAAAGTATGCAAGAGACAGTTCTATGGGGAAGATTGCTACAAGGCACATTTGGTTCCAACGAAACAAGAAGAAACCAAAATGGAAGCAGATTTGATAGAACAAGTAGCGAGAGAAAATGATATTGTGATTCCACGTAAAAAAGTTATGAAAAGTGTGTGCGAGATGCATCGCAAATGTAACATTTGTATGGTAACTTACAAAGTGAAAGAAGGAGTGTCACATAAATGTGGCCACGGTCAATGTACCAATTGCCTGAATTATGTGGATCTGTATAGCCACCAATGTTTTATCGTGAGTGACAAATACAGAGCAAATAAATGGAGAGACATTGAGTTTAAGAAAGAGCAACGTTGTCTCGAAGCCATCAAGCAATTGACTACTATACACGGGAAAAAAGTTCAGGAGGTAGCGACAAGACCTATTACTTTTAAAGACTTCGAAGAAGAAAGGATGAAACAACAACAAGACCAAGAACCGCAGGAACAAGTAGGACCCACTAGAGAAGAATCCATCGAGGCAGTGAAGAAAAAATTACAAGACTTGGGTGTACATGTGGAAGAAATAGCAGATGATAAATTAGAGACGTTCTACTTGGATCATTACGTGTTGACAGAAGGCAAGAAAGAAAAACACAAAGAGTTGGTGTTTGCAGACATTGAATGTTGTATTGATGACAACAGGAAATTTACTCCGAACCTAATCTGCTTTGAACGAGAAACCTCAGACGAAAAATACCACTTTTGGGGTAGAATGTGTATTCGTTTGTTTCTTGAACAACTGACAAAGTGGGTAAAAGAAGAAGAAAAAATGAAAGGACCCAATACAGCGGAACTACAGATGTACTTTCATAACTTTAGAGGATTTGATGGGGTATTCATCATCAAGCAGTTGTATGACATGAATCTCGAGGTGTCTAAAGTGTTGATGACGGGACAAAAGATTTTGTACTTTGAATGTGGACATCTCAAATTCAAGGATTCCATGTCTTTTCTCAATATGCCCTTAGAGAATTTCACGAAGACCTTTGGCTTGACAGAGTTGAAAAAGGGGTACTTTCCTCACAAGTTCAATAGAGAAGAGAACTTGAACTACGAGGGCCTCATTCCTGACCTGAAGTATTATGAGACTGAGTGCATGAACACCAAGAAAAAAGAAGCTGTAGAAAAACGGCATGGCGAGGAAGTTTTGAAAGGAGAGAGCTGGAAATTGAAAAAAGAACTGTTGGAGTACTGTCAGAGTGACGTAAAGTTGTTAAGAGAAGGCTGTCTAACATTTGCCAATGATTTTGAGAAGGAGTGTGGTTTTAATCCGTTGAAAGAAAATATTACGATAGCCAGTGCTTGCCATAACTTTTGGCGGAATAACCAAATGATTCCAGGATCTATTGCGGTGGAACCACCACCCGGATGGAGCGGGGTGAAACCTGCTCAAAGCAAGAGTGGGTTTCAGTGGCTGCATGTCCAAGATCAGAAGCTCGGTGGCAACAGAATCAAGCATGCCGGGAACGGTGGCGAACAAACCCTTATGATAGAATCGTGGGGGAAAGTACGTGTAGATGGCTACGATCCGATCAAGAAAACCGTGTACGAATTTCATGGGTGTGAGTTCCATGGATGCAAAAGATGCAAACCAAACAATCCACATGTCAAAACTTGGCATCACCCTGACCGCACCGCGGATGAAATGTTTGAATTGACAAAAAAGAAGACAGACGTGTTACGGAAAGCAGGTTACACCGTGAAAGAAGAGTGGGAATGCAATTTTAAAAGGAAGCTTGCAGTTGATCCAGAGTTACAAGACATGGTGAAAAATTTAACGTGGATGGCTCCATTAAACCCAAAAAAGGCATTGTTTGGTGGACGTACGGGATTAAGTTGTTGCTACATGAAAGCTGAAAACGGTGAAATCATCGACTATGTGGATTACACGTCATTGTACCCCTGGGTCAACAAATATGGAACGTACCCACTAGGACACCCGCTCATCATGAAAAATCCAGTGGATCAAGACATTCAAAGTTACTTCGGTGTAGCAAAAGTGGATGTCTTGGCGCCGGAGAAACTGTTTCATCCGGTGTTACCCATGAAAATCGGTGAAAAGTGTATGTTTACTCTGTGTGCTACCTGTGCCCAAGAACAGCTAGATCAGCCTTGGCATGAAAGAAACAATTTATGTCGACACCGTGATGAGGAAAGGAAAATGACGAGTACTTGGTGTACACAAGAACTGAAAATGGCCGCACGTAAAGGTTACTCAATTTTACGTATCCATGAAGTCTGGCACTGGCCCAAGAAACAAAGAAAGACAGGGTTGTTTGAACCAAACGTTAACAAGTTTCTCAAAGCTAAACAGGAAGCCGGCGGCTGGCCAAGTGATTGCGTGACCGACCAGCAAAAAGCAGAGTATGTGACAGAGTATGAAAAATATGAGGGGATTTTACTGGACAAAGACAAGATTGAGGTCAATCCAGGCCGGAAAGCAGTGGCTAAAGTTATGCTGAATAGCTTCTGGGGTAAATTTGGCGAAGCAGATAACAAGCCCACAACCAGTACTTTGCAAAAAGTAGAAGATTGGGAAAAACTGATCAATGATGATACTGTGATTGTCAAAAACGTGAATGTTTACAGTGAAGATGTCATGGAAGTCACTACAGTCAAAAAAGAAGGCGCATGGGGTCCTAATACAAGGGGTAATATTTTCATTGCCCTGTTCACCACAGCCATAGCTAGACTCAAGCTGTATGAAGCCTTGGATGTATTGCAACAAAGACTCCTGTATTACGATACAGACTCTGTCATCTATAAGAGCAAACCTGACGATGAGAAATTACCACTGGTGAAATTTTTGGGACAATTCACTGATGAGATCGGCGGGGATTTCATTGATGAATTTGGTTCAGCAGGACCGAAATCCTACAGCTATAGGACAAATGCGAACAAGACAGAATGCAAAAGCAAAGGACTTAAAAACACTCACGCAGTCAGAGAAGTCTTAAACTGTGAGTCAATGTTAAATCACATTCAGTTGGAACTGAAAGACCCTGAAGAAAGCAAACGACAGCTAAATACGACGGTTTTTAATCATTTTGTCAGGAATAGTAAAGTCAAAAGTATTCATTTGGAGGACATGGTGAAGATCTTTCAAGTGAATTGGGGCAAGCGAGTCGTTGACAGGACAACGGGGATGACTTACCCTTATGGCTATGTTAGATTGTAATTTTTGCATGCGCTAAGTTTTTATACATAATGTGAGAACAAAGTTTGCTTGGTAGCGCGAGTTCTCATGACAGAGCAAAGTTTGCTTGGTAGCGCGAGCTCTAACGTTTTTATATTGCTGTAATTAAGTAGTGGTAAGGTTACAATAAAGTGTGTTGCTGATACAAAATACATGTGTGGTTATTGGTGTAAAAAATTTCCCAAACCTTAAAAGCGAAAAACGAAAATCCATGAGGCAATGTCTAGGGTTAAATCAAAATTACCCTAACCCTAACCCTAACCCTAATCCCAAAGGACTAGGGTTTAACCCTAACCTTATTAGCATTTTAACCCTAACTTTAACCCTAACCCTAATCCCAAAGGACTAGGGCTTATTAACATTTTAACCCTAACTAGGAGAAGGACTGGTACGAGTGTAAATAAAAATGTGATGACTCACTTTATTCCAACCATAAAACAAGTGTGAATGTGAGTGCGTATAAGTGTGGAGGAAAAATGCAGTCGGTGTCAATGCAAGATTTGGGGCAGTTATCCTATTGGCAAGAAAAACGTTTTAAAAGTGGACATTGGTATAATCTGTACAACCCAGTGCTTTCAGTGGAGTTAACAGAATTTGCAGACAGAGTGGTGAGAAATAACGACGCTGTGCAAGAAATTCAGATGGATCTCACAGTGCACCAACACAGAGTACCAGAAAACAATGAAAACCTGTTGATGTCAATGAGCGATGGTTTATTACGAGCAGTTCAACATTGGATTAGAAACCGACGTTTATCCATGAAAACAAGATGTTATTTGACCCTTCAAACTGTGGAACCGATTGCTCTCCCAATCACAAAATGTTTAGGGGTGCTGACAAATATTCCAGTCTTTGCCTTCTTTCCATGGACTGTGTCATTATCACGCACTATGTTAGCGATGTTCGATTGGCTGAGTTATAACTGGTTACTTGCCAAGCTTCTTTCATCAAGAAATGACATGAAATTGGTAATCACAGTGATTCACGAAGGACATGCATGAACATGTTAAATCTCAAGAGACATTCATGCTCAAACTTGCCCGATGACGTCATTGTCCTAGGGACCTTTGGTTGTGTATATCAGTGAGTGAAAGATGTTAAAACTTTTATAATTAGACAAAATTACAAGTGAAGAGGTGAAGACTACAACTATGAAGATACCAATTGCTATCTCAGACGAGCAGAGACTTACATCAGCGAAAAACAGACATCATTCATCATCAAAACACTGTTTTAAAGCTAAAGAGAGAAGACAGATCAACAAAGAAGAACGAAATAAACGCATTGGATTATCAGAGGAAAAGATAAAAGAATTGGATGGATCTGGCAAAGCGTTTTTTCAGATGATGTTGAGAGCAAATGGAGAACTTTTTTGGTTTAGATGGCAGAAGGGAAACAGAGAACCGCCTAAAGGATTTCGTTTCAAGCCGTATAATTTAAATAAAAGCATGTGGTTTTTATTTACAAACCAGTTGGAAGAATCACTACAAAACATGACAGATGAAGATAGACAAGAGCGAGCGATGAGAGGATTTTTATGTTGCAGATGGGCTGTAGGAAATAACATTGTACGACCTTGTTATGATCATCTACCTTTACATTGGGAGACTTTACAGGCTAGGACTTGCCCCGATGACGTCATTGCCCTAGGGACCTTGGGTAGTGTATATCAGTGAGTGAAAGATGTTATCGGAAATTACTATTCATTCAAACAGTGTAAGATGATGGAGCATATACCTATTTTAGAACGGCAGGTTCAAGATATGCAACAATTTATGCTTTTTTGGTCCTACTATAAAGCAAGACTTCAACATGGAGAAGGAAGGCAGCCCGACTTTAAGACCAATTTTTCATCAATTGGACCTGAGAAACCTTCAACAGACGAGAAAGAATTTTATCAGTTCTTTATACACTTTAGTCCTGAGGAAACACCAAACAAAGATTATTTTTCAAGAACGGCATTGGGAAACCAATTGATGAAGACTTTATCATCATGGAAACTTGTACACCCAAACAAGGCAATGATGGATGTGACTACAACCAAAGGAACGGGTGAATTCATTTATGAGATCGTAAACATACAATTACATTCTCAATGCAAGGAAAAAGCAGCTCGTTATTATACCATGAATCAAGCCTTAATGGACATGGTAGCAACCAAGCTCATTTTAGCATGGGATACATACTCTATGAACTTTGTAGTACATATTACACTTCACAATTATTGTCATTAGCTAGTTTTAGGAGGTCAATAAAAAATCACACAATGATTACAGTTTAAACATGTGTTTTATTTTTACTGGGTGCTGTTTAATTGATTACATAGTTGGGTATATTTGGACTGCAAGTCGGTGAGTTCCTGCATGAGCTGTGCTACAGACAATTTCTGGGGTTTTTTGGATGTCTTGAGTAACTGAGAGCGTTCACATTCCCGCTGTTTCTTCATAGTCTTATAATTGTCTTGATCTTGCACAAGTTTTTTCTCCTCATCCAAAATCATTTGATCTAAAATGACACAATGTACGTCTTCACAGGCCGCATTGACAACAGCTTGAGTTTCAGGTGATTCCATTTTTGGGAAGGGTCGTAATGATTTGAACCGTTTAGGAAATGTGCCCTTTTTGACATGGTTTCTGAATCTTTTGATGGCTTTTTCACGATACTTGATGCGTGCCTGGATTGTTTGCAGTTTTTGACGATAACTTTTTAGTGTAGGTTTCTTACTTTTTACTGTAGTTTCCATAGGATTATTTTCTTTGATAAGTTCAGACACAGTGGGAGGATTATTTTCTTTGACAGGTTCAGAGACAGAGGGAGTTTCTTCGAGTACAGACATAACGGCGATGTTACCTTGACAAGATGTGAGATAAAAATGATACCTTAACGTGAGAACGATGTCAATTTATAGTCTGAGGTGAGACCTGAAAACATAAAAGAATAGTCAGTGTAAAAATATCATTCATTTAACACAAGTTATCATGATGGTAGGAACGTATGACGCATGGACCCCAACGGAGCAGTGGGATAAAGATTTAGAGGAAATGTGAATTAAACATGAGCAAACAGAGAGAGAAATGTACCCTGAGAACAAGGAAAATCTACATTGGATGGAGTTAGCATTGGATGACCCCTTGTTTAAAGTCAGTTATACCCAAATATTCAGATCTACTTTGTATGTGATTGACATAAACCAAAAGCCTCCGTCAAAAGAAGGTGTGCGAAATATGGATTTTGAAATTGTGTATCCTATATACCATGAGTTGAATGACATTATTGAGCTAACAAAACCTTCCAAGACATCACAGATTAAAATCAGAGCCTCCTCCAGAGAACATTGGGATGTCGTCTATACGTGTGAATTCCGAGTAGATCAATGGTCTTATAACAAAATGAATGAAATCATAGAGGCCTTAACAGATCAGCTCACCATGAAACAAGACTTAAACGGAGGTTTGTTCATACAACTGTCTTTTAATGAGGAGAACTAGGTTGCAGTCAAAGTCAACAAATAAAAATCTTAAGTGTGAAAAAGTCTGCAACTAAAAATCTTAAGTGTGGAAAAAGTCTGCAACTAAAAAATCTTATGTGTGAAAAAGTCTGCAAATAAAAAATCTCAAGTGTGAAAAAAGTTTGCAACTTACAAATGTGATGGGATAGTTAAAAAATTTTAAAAAATTTTCATCGTGGTTTCATCGTGGTTTCATGGACGATGAATCGCCGTTTCATCGTGGTTTCATCGTTTTATCGGGGTTTCATCGTGGTTTCATCGTAAAACAGAAAAAGTATACATTTACTACATTCAGGTAAAATATCATCAGTTCAGTTAACACTTCACTGTGTCAACGTGTCTTTAAAGCAGGGGCGAACTTGTCCTGTTTGTTTGAAAGAAAATCTTTTTTATTTAGGAGATCACTTAAGACAAGTCCATCAGCTATCAGGTGCTGAGAAGAAAAATTTGTTAAAATCGGCGGTCTTTTCACCCACAACATCTAGGGGATTACCTTATATGTCTCCTTACCCCTTTTGGCGAATGCCACAATATACTATGAACTCTCAGTTACTTCCACCAAGTAAAGAGAATTTAACCACCATTCAAACGCCTAATCTGTCTCAAAGTATGAAACCGAAATCCCAAAAGGTAACCAAGATAGAAACAAGTCAGTGTTTAGAGACACAACCTTACCCTGAGTTTAAGTTTAATCACATGTTTTCCATGCTTGTGGTGGGACCGACGCAATGTGGGAAAACTTACTTTGTGCAACTAGTATTAACCAAGAATTGTATCGAGTACCCAAGTGAGAAATCTACACAGATTTACTGGTTCTATAATCAATGGCAACCAAGGTATGATGCATTGAAACGAGCGCTAAAAAAGAGGATTCAGTTTACCCAAGGGTTACCAGACCTAAGCGAAGATCTCAATGAAATCAACCCTGAGTATAACAATATATTGGTGTTTGATGATTTGATGTCTCAAGCGATAGATAGTCCTGTGTTATCACAGTTGTTTACACAGGGAAGACATCGTAATGCTAGCGTGATTTTATTGCTACAGAATATGTTTCCGAAGGGAAAATACAACACAGACATCAGTAGAAATGCACAGTATGTGGCGTTGTTTCGAAGCCCTAGTGACAGAAAACAGATGGATATTTTTGCAGAGCGAACATTTGCAAAGGATCGCAAAAACTTTATGTCTGCGTATGCCAAAGAAACACTGAAGCCTTATGGGTATATTTTGATCGACAACCAGCCGAAAACCACGAGTGAGAAACAAGTGGTCTCCGAGGTGTTTTGAAAGTGCAAAAGGTATCCACACATCAGTACACAGTCAGAGATAACCCAAGTTACAACAGACGTACAACCATCAGTTACAGGTAAACTCGAATGTCCATTACCGAAGCAGCCAGTCAAACGTAAAACAAAACGTGAAAAACCACCCGCTAAGAGGAAACGAACAGAAGCAGAGCAAACAGTGAAACCGTCTGCGAAGAAAGTTAAAACACAGCGAGTAAATACGAACCCTATAGCTAAGATGCGATGGGAGAGCTTTACTCCAACGAAGACGAAAAATCAAGAGATTTAATGAACGAACTAAACGAACTCGCTACACAGAATTATTTCGCTAGACAGTCACGCGGTGGATTCAGCTTTAATCCTTCGTATGAATAGTTCACTTTGTCAATAAAAATGTCAATGGCCTGTACGTTAAGCTACAATGTCAATAAAATATGTTTAAAACCTTTATTTCTTATGTCTTTTACTAGCGTACTAAAATCCCATACATTTACTATAGCGGACCGCCAAGGAAACACCTTTTTCAGTATAATCCTTGTAGTCATGACCTGAGCGATCTATCATGGTTCAAATCGAGTCACATCCAGTAGAGCAAAGGTTCTCACTATTTTGGTAGTTTAAAGTTAAATTATCACTGACAACGTTATCACACGAACACTTTCTTCCATGTGGCAGCCATCTTGGATTTTGCGATCGGCACTCTCAAAGTGTTAAGTCCGATAGGGCTAAAATGTGGAGTTTTACTGCAGGTAAAAGGTTTATTCCTAGGTGAAAGGACACATGACATTGCTAAAAACATACACCCGTATATTACCCACAAAGAACAAAGTCACACACGATCGTTCAATAGAGAGAAAACGTTTCAAAACGTTTTTGCATCAAAGTCACTACTACGCATGCGTAGTGCGCAAAGGGACCCCCTAAATCTCTTCAACCTAAGTTAAATACGCTTTATAAACATTTAAGAATAGTTTAAAAACGTTTTAGAACGTTTTTACCCAAAATTTGCTACTGCGCATGCGTAGTGCGCAGGGTACAGAAATTCTGTGGTGACTTTCATCCACATATATAAGTTAAGTTATTCTATACTTAGAATAGCGAATGGCCGAGTCCCCTTCGGCACTTTCCGAGTGCTCACCGAGAACTTTCCGATCTTTTGACTTCGTCATGCTTAGAAATTGAATTGATTATCTCCTGAGTAGTATTACTGGCTCAAAGGGGGCAAGTAACTAGGCAACTGAAAGTTGCCTAGTTACTGGATGCCGTCTGTCAATCAAAGCGGCGGCATCCTTTGAAGGCTAAACAGGCCAGGAATAGTACTCAGATATAATCAATTCAATTTCTAAGCATGACGTCATCCGATGGATGACGAAGTCAAAAGATCGGAAAGTTCTCGGTGAGCACTCGGAGAGTGCCGAAGAGGACTTGGCCATTCGTTATTCTAAGTATAGAATAACTTAACTTATATATGTGGATGAAAGTCACCACTCACACTTGTGGGACAGAATTTCTGTCCCCTGCGTACTACGCATGCGCAGTAGCAAATTTTGTGTAAAAACGTTCTGAAACGTTTTTAAACTATTCTTAAATGTTTATACACCAAATGCAAATATGGCGGATCTCTCGGTCGGCCCAGGTCTAGTTGCGCGAAAGCGAGGCTAGTGAGGCCTCGATAATTTTGTTTTGACTGCGCGTCTTTGCGATTCAGTCGATGAATATGGTTTCCTTCGAGTTGTTACGTGCTTAAGAGGCATTAAAGAGGAGATTTAACTCCAGCAGAGACGAAAGTTGATTATCTTTGCTTTGCCAAAGTTCTTTATGAAGAAAGAAATGGATTCAAGCGATTCGGCGCGGCGAATGGAGGCACTCTACTATCACGGAGTTATTTTTTAAAGGAACGAAAGTGTGCTCGCTTCACTTCAGAAGAGAAGACTCACGAAATTATTAGAATGGGTGAATAACTGAAAGATTCATGGTTCTGTTTCAAGTTTGCTTTGTCCGTTCTCTTACCAAGGAAAGGTAAATATCCTCGAAAACGATTGAATCCGCCGTCGCGACTTACCAATCTTTAGGCGCTCTCAGGGACACAACGACAAACAACAAGGGCGAATGTTTTTTCACAGTCTTCACGATCCTGTGTACAAGAGTTTCAGCAGTGCCATGAAAGAAGCAATTTTTGGAAAATCGCTGTTAGTTTATCTCGAAGCCATTCGACAAGTTGCTAAAATAGATCACAAGCAAGGTCAAATACAATGCTCGAATACTTGCACGCTCTTTTTCTTCCAGAACCTTTTTCCTTCTTCTTACTTTCTTAGTTGGCAACGGTTCCTCCGTTAGTTTTTTCGGTCTACTTTGGTCAAGGACTGTTCTTGAAATATGCCGCTTTCTTCTGGTTCTGACATAGTTTCACAGGCCACGCTTGTAGGATTAACAGGCGATTGTTATTGTTGTTGTTATATTTTAATGCAGCTGTTTTCAGCGTGAAATCTAAAAGATCTTACAGTCCACCGCGGATGCTCCCGTTCTCGAGAATGTTTACCTTTTGTTATATAAATAACAGACCATGCAAACATCTTGGAACAGCACCATCTCTTGTGAAAATTATGTCATTAAAATACTTTCGTGAGTCTTCTCATCTAAAGCAAGTGAAGCGAGCACACTTTCGCTGTAAAGTGCTTCCCATCGCCGCGCCGAATCGCATGAATCCTTAAGTTTCTTTGTGAAAAGATCTCGGGAAAGTAAAGGCTATTCCAGCTAGAGTAAAATCTTCTTTTTGGTGGCCCTCAGGCATGCAACAACTCCAAGCAAACCATATCGATCGACTCAATCGCTAAGACGCGCAGTCAAAACAAAACTCTTGAGGCCTCACTAGCCTCGCTTTCGCGCAACTAGACCCGGGCCGGCCGAGAGATCCGCCATATTCGCATTCGGTGTATAAAGCGTATTTAACTTAGGTTGAAGAGATTTAGGGGGTCCCTTTGCGCACTACGCATGCGTAGTAGTGACTTTGATGCAAAAACGTTTTGAAACGTTTTCTCTCTATTGAACGATCGTGTGTGACTTTGTTCTTTGTGGGTAATATACGGGTGTATGTTTTTAGCAATGTCATGTGTCCTTTCACCTAGGAATAAACCTTTTACCTGCAGTAAAACTCCACATTTTAGCCCTATCGGACTTAACACTTTGAGAGTGCCGATCGCAAAATCCAAGATGGCTGCTACATGGAAGAAAGTGTTCGTGTGATAACGTTGTCAGTGATAATTTAACTTTAAACTACCAAATAGTGAGAACCTTTGCTCTACTGGATGTAAGACTCAATTTGAACCATGATAGATCGCTCAGGTCATGACTACAAGGATTATACTGAAAAAGGTGTTTCCTTGGCGGTCCGCTATAGTAAATGTATGGGATTTTAGTACGCTAGTAAAAGACATAAGAAATAAAGGTTTTAAACATATTTTATTGACATTGTAGCTTAACGTACAGGCCATTGACATTTTTATTGACAAAGTGAACTATTCATACGAAGGATTAAAGCTGAATCCACCGCGTGACTGTCTAGCGAAATAATTCTGTGTAGCGAGTTCGTTTAGTTCGTTCATTAAATCTCTTGATTTTTCGTCTTCGTTGGAGTAAAGCTCTCCCATCGCATCTTAGCTATAGGGTTCGTATTTACTCGCTGTGTTTTAACTTTCTTCGCAGACGGTTTCACTGTTTGCTCTGCTTCTGTTCGTTTCCTCTTAGCGGGTGGTTTTTCACGTTTTGTTTTACGTTTGACTGGCTGCTTCGGTAATGGACATTCGAGTTTACCTGTAACTGATGGTTGTACGTCTGTTGTAACTTGGGTTATCTCTGACTGTGTACTGATGTGTGGATACCTTTTGCACTTTCAAAACACCTCGGAGACCACTTGTTTCTCACTCGTGGTTTTCGGCTGGTTGTCGATCAAAATATACCCATAAGGCTTCAGTGTTTCTTTGGCATACGCAGACATAAAGTTTTTGCGATCCTTTGCAAATGTTCGCTCTGCAAAAATATCCATCTGTTTTCTGTCACTAGGGCTTCGAAACAACGCCACATACTGTGCATTTCTACTGATGTCTGTGTTGTATTTTCCCTTCGGAAACATATTCTGTAGCAATAAAATCACGCTAGCATTACGATGTCTTCCCTGTGTAAACAACTGTGATAACACAGGACTATCTATCGCTTGAGACATCAAATCATCAAACACCAATATATTGTTATACTCAGGGTTGATTTCATTGAGATCTTCGCTTAGGTCTGGTAACCCTTGGGTAAACTGAATCCTCTTTTTTAGCGCTCGTTTCAATGCATCATACCTTGGTTGCCATTGATTATAGAACCAGTAAATCTGTGTAGATTTCTCACTTGGGTACTCGATACAATTCTTGGTTAATACTAGTTGCACAAAGTAAGTTTTCCCACATTGCGTCGGTCCCACCACAAGCATGGAAAACATGTGATTAAACTTAAACTCAGGGTAAGGTTGTGTCTCTAAACACTGACTTGTTTCTATCTTGGTTACCTTTTGGGATTTCGGTTTCATACTTTGAGACAGATTAGGCGTTTGAATGGTGGTTAAATTCTCTTTACTTGGTGGAAGTAACTGAGAGTTCATAGTATATTGTGGCATTCGCCAAAAGGGGTAAGGAGACATATAAGGTAATCCCCTAGATGTTGTGGGTGAAAAGACCGCCGATTTTAACAAATTTTTCTTCTCAGCACCTGATAGCTGATGGACTTGTCTTAAGTGATCCCCTAAATAAAAAAGATTTTCTTTCAAACAAACAGGACAAGTTCGCCCCTGCTTTAAAGACATGTTGACACAGTGAAGTGTTAACTGAACTGATGATATTTTACCTGAATGTAGTAAATGTATACTTTTTCTGTTTTACGATGAAACCACGATGAAACCCCGATAAAACGATGAAACCACGATGAAACGGCGATTCATCGTCCATGAAACCACGATGAAACCACGATGAAAATTTTTTAAAATTTTTTAACTATCCCATCACATTTGTAAGTTGCAGACTTTTTTCACACTTGAGATTTTTTATTTGCAGACTTTTTCACACATAAGATTTTTTAGTTGCAGACTTTTTCCACACTTAAGATTTTTAGTTGCAGACTTTTTCACACTTAAGATTTTTATTTGTTGACTTTGACTGCACCCTAGTTCTCCTCATTAAAAGACAGTTGTATGAACAAACCTCCGTTTAAATCTAGTTTCATGGTGAGCTGATCTGTTAAGGCCTCTATGATTTCATTCATTTTGTTATAAGACCATTGATCTACTCGGAATTCACACGTATAGACGACATCCCAATGTTCTCTGGAGGAGGCTCTGATTTTAATCTGTGATGTCTTGGAAGGTTTTGTTAGCTCAATAATGTCATTCAACTCATGGTATATAGGATACACAATTTCAAAATCCATATTTCGCACACCTTCTTTTGACGGAGGCTTTTGGTTTATGTCAATCACATACAAAGTAGATCTGAATATTTGGGTATAACTGACTTTAAACAAGGGGTCATCCAATGCTAACTCCATCCAATGTAGATTTTCCTTGTTCTCAGGGTACATTTCTCTCTCTGTTTGCTCATGTTTAATTCACATTTCCTCTAAATCTTTATCCCACTGCTCCGCTGGGGTCCATGCGTCATACGTTCCTACCACCATGATAACTTGTGTTAAATGAATGATATTTTTACACTGACTATTCTTTTATGTTTTCAGGTCTCACCTCAGACTATAAATTGACATCGTTCTCACGTTAAGGTATCATTTTTATCTCACATCTTGTCAAGGTAACATCGCCGTTATGTCTGTACTCGAAGAAACTCCCTCTGTCTCTGAACCTGTCAAAGAAAATAATCCTCCCACTGTGTCTGAACCTATCAAAGAAAATAATCCTATGGAAACTACAGCAAAAAGTAAGAAACCTACACTAAAAAGTTATCGTCAAAAACTGCAAACAATCCAGGCACGCATCAAGTATCGTGAAAAAGCCATCAAAGGATTCAGAAACCATGTCAAAAAGGGCACATTTCCTAAACGGTTCAAATCATTACGACCCTTCCCAAAAATGGAATCACCTGAAACTCAAGCTGTTGTCAATGCGGCCTGTGAAGACGTACATTGTGTCATTTTAGATCAAATGATTTTGGATGAGGAGAAAAAACTTGTGCAAGATCAAGACAATTATAAGACTATGAAGAAACAGCGGGAATGTGAACGCTCTCAGTTACTCAAGACATCCAAAAAACCCCAGAAATTGTCTGTAGCACAGCTCATGCAGGAACTCACCGACTTGCAGTCCAAATATACCCAACTATGTAATCAATTAAACAGCACCCAGTAAAAATAAAACACATGTTTAAACTGTAATCATTGTGTGATTTTTTATTGACCTCCTAAAACTAGCTAATGACAATAATTGTGAAGTGTAATATGTACTACAAAGTTCATAGAGTATGTATCCCATGCTAAAATGAGCTTGGTTGCTACCATGTCCATTAAGGCTTGATTCATGGTATAATAACGAGCTGCTTTTTCCTTGCATTGAGAATGTAATTGTATGTTTACGATCTCATAAATGAATTCACCCGTTCCTTTGGTTGTAGTCACATCCATCATTGCCTTGTTTGGTTGTACAAGTTTCCATGATGATAAAGTCTTCATCAATTGGTTTCCCAATGCCGTTCTTGAAAAATAATCTTTGTTTAGTGTTTCCTCAGGACTAAAGTGTATAAAGAACTGATAAAATTCTTTCTCGTCTGTTGAAGGTTTCTCAGGTCCAATTGATGAAAAATTGGTCTTAAAGTCGGGCTGCCTTCCTTCTCCATGTTGAAGTCTTGCTTTATAGTAGGACCAAAAAAGCATAAATTGTTGCATATCTTGAACCTGCCGTTCTAAAATAGGTATATGCTCCATCATCTTACACTGTTTGAATGAATAGTAATTTCCGATAACATCTTTCACTCACTGATATACACTACCCAAGGTCCCTAGGGCAATGACGTCATCGGGGCAAGTCCTAGCCTGTAAAGTCTCCCAATGTAAAGGTAGATGATCATAACAAGGTCGTACAATGTTATTTCCTACAGCCCATCTGCAACATAAAAATCCTCTCATCGCTCGCTCTTGTCTATCTTCATCTGTCATGTTTTGTAGTGATTCTTCCAACTGGTTTGTAAATAAAAACCACATGCTTTTATTTAAATTATACGGCTTGAAACGAAATCCTTTAGGCGGTTCTCTGTTTCCCTTCTGCCATCTAAACCAAAAAAGTTCTCCATTTGCTCTCAACATCATCTGAAAAAACGCTTTGCCAGATCCATCCAATTCTTTTATCTTTTCCTCTGATAATCCAATGCGTTTATTTCGTTCTTCTTTGTTGATCTGTCTTCTCTCTTTAGCTTTAAAACAGTGTTTTGATGATGAATGATGTCTGTTTTTCGCTGATGTAAGTCTCTGCTCGTCTGAGATAGCAATTGGTATCTTCATAGTTGTAGTCTTCACCTCTTCACTTGTAATTTTGTCTAATTATAAAAGTTTTAACATCTTTCACTCACTGATATACACAACCAAAGGTCCCTAGGACAATGACGTCATCGGGCAAGTTTGAGCATAAATGTCTCTTGAGATTTAACATGTTCATGCATGTCCTTCGTGAATCACTGTGATTACCAATTTCATGTCATTTCTTGATGAAAGAAGCTTGGCAAGTAACCAGTTATAACTCAGCCAATCAAACATCGCTAACATAGTGCGTGATAATGACACAGTCCATGGAAAGAAGGCAAAGACTGGAATATTTGTCAGCACCCCTAAACATTTTGTGATTGGGAGAGCAATCGGTTCCACAGTTTGAAGGGTCAAATAACATCTTGTTTTCATGGATAAACGTCGGTTTCTAATCCAATGTTGAACTGCTCGTAATAAACCATCGCTCATTGACATCAACAGGTTTTCATTGTTTTCTGGTACTCTGTGTTGGTGCACTGTGAGATCCATCTGCACAGCGTCGTTATTTCTCACCACCTCTGTCTGCAAATTCTGTTAACTCCACTGAAAGCACTGGGTTGTACAGATTATACCAATGTCCACTTTTAAAACGTTTTTCTTGTCAATAGGATAACTGCCCCAAATCTTGCATTGACACCGACTGCATTTTTCCTCCACACATATACGCACTCACATTCACACTTGTTTTATGGTTGGAATTAAGTGAGTCATCACACTTTTATTTACACTCGTACCAGTCCTTCTCCTAGTTAGGGTTAAAATGTTAATAAGCCCTAGTCCTTTGGGATTAGGGTTAGGGTTAAAATGCTAATAAGCCCTAGCCCCTTGGGATTAGGGTTAGGGTTAGGGTTAGGGTTAAAATGCTAATAAGGTTAGGGTTAAACCCTAGTCCTTTGGGATTAGGGTTAGGGTTAGGGTTAGGGTTATTTTGATTTAATCCTAGACATTGCCTCATGGATTTTCGTTTTTCGCTTTTAAGGTTTGGGAAATTTTTTACACCAATAACCACACATGTATTTTGTATCAGCAACACACTTTATTGTAACCTTACCACTACTTAATTACAGCAATATAAAAACGTTAGAGCTCGCGCTACCAAGCAAACTTTGCTTTGTCATGAGAACTCGCGCTACCAAGCAAACTTTGTTCTCACAGTATGTATAAAAACTTAGCGCATGCAAAAATTACAATCTAACATAGCCATAAGGGTAAGTCATCCCCGTTGTTCTGTCAACGATTCGCTTGTCCCAATTCACTTGAAAGATCTTCACCATGTCCTCCAAATGAATACTTTTGACTTTACTATTCCTGACAAAATGATTAAAAACCGTCGTTTTTAGCTGTCGTTTGCTTTCTTCAGGGTCTTTCAGTTCCAACTGAATGTGATTCAACATTGACTCACAGTTTAAGACTTCTCTGACTGCGTGAGTGTTTTTAAGTCCTTTGCTTTTGCATTCTGTCTTGTTCGCATTTGTCCTATAGCTGTAGGATTTCGGTACTGCTGAACCAAATTCATCAATGAAATCCCCGCCGTTCTCATCAGTGAATTGTCCCAAAAATTTCACCAGTGGTAATTTCTCATCGTCAGGTTTGCTCTTATAGATGACAGAGTCTGTATCGTAATACAGGAGTCTTTGTTGCAATACATCCAAGGCTTCATACAGCTTGAGTCTAGCTATGGCTGTGGTGAACAGGGCAATGAAAATATTACCCCTTGTATTAGGACCCCATGCGCCTTCTTTTTTGACTGTAGTGACTTCCATGACATCTTCACTGTAAACATTCACGTTTTTGACAATCACAGTATCATCATTGATCAGTTTTTCCCAATCTTCTACTTTTTGCAAAGTACTGGTTGTGGGCTTGTTATCTGCTTCGCCAAATTTACCCCAGAAGCTATTCAGCATAACTTTAGCCACTGCTTTCCGGCCTGGATTGACCTCAATCTTGTCTTTGTCCAGTAAAATCCCCTCATATTTTTCATACTCTGTCACATACTCTGCTTTTTGCTGGTCGGTCACGCAATCACTTGGCCAGCCGCCGGCTTCCTGTTTAGCTTTGAGAAACTTGTTAACGTATGGTTCAAACAACCCTGTCTTTCTTTGTTTCTCGGGCCAGTGCCAGACTTCATGGATACGTAAAATTGAGTAACCTTTACGTGCGGCCATTTTCAGTTCTTGTGTACACCAAGTACTCGTCATTTTCCTTTCCTCATCACGGTGTCGACATAAATTGTTTCTTTCATGCCAAGGCTGATCTAGCTGTTCTTGGGCACAGGTAGCACACAGAGTAAACATACACTTTTCACCGATTTTCATGGGTAACACCGGATGAAACAGTTTCTCCGGCGCCAAGACATCCACTTTTGCTACACCGAAGTAACTTTGAATGTCTTGATCCACTGGATTTTTCATGATGAGCGGGTGTCCTAGTGGGTACGTTCCATATTTGTTGACCCAGGGGTACAATGACGTGTAATCCACATAGTCGATGATTTCACCGTTTTCAGCTTTCATGTAGCAACAACTTAATCCCGTACGTCCACCAAACAATGCCTTTTTTGGGTTTAATGGAGCCATCCACGTTAAATTTTTCACCATGTCTTGTAACTCTGGATCAACTGCAAGCTTCCTTTTAAAATTGCATTCCCACTCTTCTTTCACGGTGTAACCTGCTTTCCGTAACACGTCTGTCTTCTTTTTTGTCAATTCAAACATTTCATCCACAGTGCGGTCAGGGTGATGCCAAGTTTTGACATGTGGATTGTTTGGTTTGCATCTTTTGCATCCATGGAACTCACACCCATGAAATTCGTACACGGTTTTCTTGATCGGATCGTAGCCATCTACACGTACTTTCCCCCACGATTCTATCATAAGGGTTTGTTCGCCACCGTTCCCGGCATGCTTGATTCTGTTGCCACCGAGCTTCTGATCTTGGACATGCAGCCACTGAAACCCACTCTTGCTTTGAGCAGGTTTCACCCCGCTCCATCCGGGTGGTGGTTCCACCGCAATAGATCCTGGAATCATTTGGGTATTCCGCCAAAAGTTATGGCAAGCACTGGCTATCGTCATATTTTCTTTCAACGGATTAAAACCACACTCCTTCTCAAAATCATTGGCAAATGTTAGACAGCCTTCTCTTACCAACTTTACGTCACTCTGACAGTACTCCAACAGTTCTTTTTTCAATTTCCAGCTCTCTCCTTTCAAACCTTCCTCGCCATGCCATTTTTCTACAGCTTCTTTTTTCTTGGTGTTCATGCACTCAGTCTCATAATACTTCAGGTCAGGAATGAGGCCCTCGTAGTTCAAGTTCTCTTCTCTATTGAACTTGTAAGGAAAGTACCCCTAATTCAACTCTGTCAAGCCAAAGGTCTTCGTAAAATTCTCTAAGGGCATATTGAGAAAAGACATGGAATCCTTGAATTTGAGATGTCCACATTCAAAGTACAAAATCTTTTGTCCCGTCATCAACACTTTAGACACCTTGAGATTCATGTCATACAACTGCTTGATGATGAACACCCCATCAAATCCTCTAAAGTTATGAAAGTACACCTGTAGTTCCGCTGTATTGGGTCCTTTCATTTTTTCTTCTTCTTTTACCCACTTTGTCAGTTGTTCAAGAAACAAACGAATACACATTCTACCCCAAAAGTGGTATTTTTCGTCTGAGGTTTCTCGTTCAAAGCAGATTAGGTTCGGAGTAAATTTCCTGTTGTCATCAATACAACATTCAATGTCTGCAAACACCAACTCTTTGTGTTTTTCTTTCTTGCCTTCTGTCAACACGTAATGATCCAAGTAGAAAGTCTCTAATTTATCATCTGCTATTTCTTCCACATCTACACCCAAGTCTTGTAATTTTTTCTTCACTGCCTCGATGGATTCTTCTCTAGTGGGTCCTACTTGTTCCTGCGGTTCTTGGTCTTGTTGTTGTTTCATCCTTTCTTCTTCGAAGTCTTTAAAAGTAATAGGTCTTGTCGCTACCTCCTGAACTTTTTTACCGTCTATAGTAGTCAATTGCTTGATGGCTTCGAGACAACGTTGCTCTTTCTTAAACTCAATGTCTTTCCATTTATTTGCTCTGTATTTGTCACTCACGATAAAACATTGGTGGCTATACAGATCCACATAATTCAGGCAATTGGTACATTGACCGTGGCCACATTTATGTGACACTCCTTCTTTCACTTTGTAAGTTACCATACAAATGTTACATTTGCGATGCATCTCGCACACACTTTTCATAACTTTTTTACGTGGAATCACAATATCATTTTCTCTCGCTACTTGTTCTATCAAATCTGCTTCCATTTTGGTTTCTTCTTTTTTCGTTGGAACCAAATGTGCCTTGTAGCAATCTTCCCCATAGAACTGTCTCTTAATCTTGCATACTTTACATGAGATTGTCGGTCTACTCCAACCTGTGTAGTCGGGACATCCCTCTGATTTTTTATTTCTTCGACGCCTACAACTGGGGCAGTTGGCCCTTAAACAATTATGGTGCTTTGCGTCTTCGTGATCATATCCTTTGCAACAATAACGACAAAATTTACTGCGGTTCATAATGGGTGCCACACTGTACAATCCATCATAATGGGCTTTGGTTTCTCCGTTCTTGTCCTCATAATAGGTTTTCACAATCTGTATCACCTTCGGGGCTGACTTGAATGTCTCTCCAGAAAAAATCACTCCACCACGTACTGGGTCGACGACAATCAGTTGAAATCCTTTCGGGCCCAAGTAGGTCTGAAATTTCTCAATTTCCTCGAACCCGCATGGTCCGTCTGGCACACCTGCTTCTTTGTATAGCTGTTTGGCCAATTTTAATTGCTGGGTATTCTTGCCTCTGTTTTTGCGCACATTTTCGTAACAATTTGGCTCACCCGCTTGACGTTTCGCATACTCGCGCATCACCACGATGGCACGGCCACAGCATAACTCATCGTTGTTTTTGATCTCATGCACACACCGCATTTCTTTAACCACTTCTTGCCAAATCCGTTCACCCGGTTTGTAACCAGATCTTTTCCCTCCTTTTTCATCGCGGCGTATTAGAGCCATGGACGCCGAAAAACCTCTATCCGATGAAATAAATTCCCCTGAATTCAAGACATTCGCAATATGTCCCAGCATGGCTTGTGTCAATTGAAGTCTATTAAAGTAATCATCTGCTGGAATATGCCATGTTTCACCTGTATTGCTGGATTCTTTAAAATGTTCCTTGCTTCCTATTTGAAGCGCAAGGTCATATTTGGTTGGATCAATCTCCATGTCATCCATTAAATTATCCATTCCTATCGTCAATGCATGAACGGCTTCCACACCTAAATCTTCCTCGGGTTTTGGGTCACGTAAGTAATCCAATGTAAAAGTAAACTTCTGATCAATGACTTTTCCTTTTTTTCCATTTTTTAGGTGTTCCCATTTTTGCGATGTTGGCTTGAAACAACGGATCCGTACCGTCATCAGTCGTATCATACTTTTCAGCTTCAATCTCCTGGTCGTTCTTTGCAACCTTCACATCAGGATTGGTTTCTTCAGACACACGTTTCATACCACGAGTCGTCACAGCTCCTCCAGACTGGTGTTCTACACTTAAACGTGGTACTTTGTTTGCGTGTAAAAGCTCCATCCTTGTTAGTTCAGCACTTTCTTCCGCCTTCCGCTTGGCTGCTTCCGAATGGAATTTTTTGACATGAGCTACCATTTTGTCTTGTCTTGAAAACATCTTATCACAATGTAGACATGGTACTTTAACATCGGTCCCGCAATATTTCTTGTGACGACAAAAGGTAAATCGGTTCTTGAATTTCTTATTACAGGTTGGACATGGTCGTGGGTAAGTAATCGGCATGGTGATAGCTGTGATCGGTACAACGTATCGTAATCAAATGACTTAGCTTACTTGTTACCCCCTTTTATACCTCCAGACAGTGGAAGGATCTAAAAATAGTATCAAATTCTGCTGAGTCAGCAAATTTTATGTGACGTCAATGGGCTTGCCTAAACTTGCCCGTAATCACTTAACCGTGACAATGGTCTGCGCTTGAAAACTATGCAAAAAAAAAAACGATTAGATAAACACTCGCTTTGCTAGAGTTAGAAAATTCACTTGCATTCGCTGACTTAATCCTAAATCATTATACTCGACGGATTTAACCTTCAACATTAATCCAAATAAATTCATTGCGTTTGACAAATTTAACCCTCAAGAATGTAAAGTTAGGGTAAGAAATTAAAGTTAGGGTAATTTTTACTTCGTTGTACTCAACTGATTTAACCCTAGACACTGCAATCAATTGATTTAACCCTGCACACTGCATCGATGGATTATAGTTTTTAGGGTTAGGGTTAGGGTTAGGGTAAGAATTTAGGGTTAGGTTAATTTTCACTTCGTTGTACCCAACTGATTTAGCCCTCAACACTAAACTCGACTGACTTAACCCTCAACATTAAACTCGACTGATTTAACCCTCAACATTAAAAATAAACAATATGTTAGGTTAGGAAATTGAGTTAGGTTTTGGAAAACTCACTCGACAGATTTAACCCTAAACACTGCGCCCAACTGATTTAACCCTCAACATTAAAGTAAACAATAGGTTAGCTTAGGAAATTTAGTTAGGTTAGGAAAATTAGTTAGGTTCGGAAAATTAGTTAGATTTGGAAATTCACTCGCTTGGTGATAACGATGACATCATTATCCCCGTTGTCCCCCGTTGTCCCCTCATTTTGTCCGCCCAAATGCGACTATATACTACTCACCATTTGTAAAATACTGCATTCTGTCCGAGGTCTGTATGATAAAAACAGCGCCTCATAGTACTGTTTCACCCCAGATGTGATGTATAAAAAGTATAAAAGGTTGGTTTACACGCCCCCAGATTTGTTGGCAAGATTTTGTAAAACTAAAGTTGTCGAACGCAAAAAATTCGGCCCGATTTGTTTCCAATAATTTGTTTTCCAGGCCTAATCTACTGTGATCAAGAGCCATTATGTCTCTTTAATGTGATCGAAGATGATTGCTATTTTTTGGGTGTACATATAAGGCTATCAACTCGATGTAAGATTTGGTTCACTCTTGGACTATTTGCAAATTATTTTTCTCTAAAATCACTTAGCCTTTCCCTCAAGTGACATGAATGTGCTCTAAAGTTAACTGATTTGCGGAATACAAGTTTATTGTTTGATTTAAATTATAAAATTTATTCATGGGAGCTTCGCTTTTAGCCCTTGCTAAATCTATATATCACATATAAGACGATGCAAGGCTTGGCTCCTCATAAGTGATCTCCTAGAGCCTTACTCTCCGTTGCGTAGTTTGCGGTCTGCTTCGAAACTGTTGCTTAATTTGCCCTCATTTAATCTTAAAACGTACGGACATAAATCCTTTTCGGTCTGCCCAACCAAGAATTTGGAATTCGCTGCCTTTTTACATAACATCAAGCTCTTCTGCTGAAATCGTTAAGAAAAGACTAAAGACATATCTTTTTGCACTATTTTCAATTAATTTCTGCAAATCCTCCGATTTGAACGAAAGGCATTTGATTCTCCTGTTCCTGATCTACTTGGAGCAACTTTAGAATACTGTCAGATGGAAGATAGAACAATAGTCTTAACCAAATTCCGCTGTAAAAGTTATTTCAGTCTGTTCATCGAGAAACTTGTTTCAGAACCCTCCGCAGTAAGGGCTTGGAAAAAGAGCTTTCCAGAACTTCCTGATTGGGGTGATTGTTTTGCGAACATATCTGTCTTTATTTGCTAAAACGTTGCTAAAGAAATTTCAAGTGCATTTTATCTATTTCACATCTAAGTGGAATGGGAAGCAGTTAAAACTGAGGGGGTCTCTAGCTGAAGCTAAACAATGACAGCATTATTGCTGGCAATAGACGGTAGAGTTCTCTGTTTCTTGAAAACAGATTAAGAATCCACAATCTTTGAGCACATACTAGGCTTTCTAAGAGAAAGTCACCTAAACTAAACACTCACGAAGCGTTTTTATGCTTGGCACAAAGTATTCTGGTAACACGAGCTCAACCGCACGTACCTGAGATTTGTCTGTCAACACTTTCGGTAAATCACACAATAAATGACTTTCGTGGCAATCACAACACTTCCGAAAACCACTCATAATACTTCCACACTTAACACAGCCGAAACATCGTCAAATTACTCCGTAAAACTCTCGCTTTCTCCACATAAATCGTCACATGGTACTTTTCTCGACTCACTGACAGTCGATTTATTCAAGATCCTTGATGTAAACCAGCGGTTGAAAAGGAGACATACAGCCCCCGCCTTCCACACAATTTTTTACTAAGTCTTCGGCCTGGTCAGAAATCAGCATGAATTTCCATCTTGCCGAATAGATTTCAACCCTAGAACCTACTTTGTGAGGCCAAAGACTTGTTACTGCCAACAACAAAGCTCGCAATATCCAATCTTTCCGTCTCCAGCCCGGGATCAGTCTTACACCCGTGTAGCCCGAAATGAAACGAAATACTAGAAGATATTGGACGCAGCAGACTTTGCCTGACATGAGAATTGTTCCTTCATAAGGCTTAATGATGCCTTCCGGAAAACTTTGCTCAAGGCAGTCAAAAAAACTCTAAGACAACCCACTATGAGAGCCGAGTTCAGTCTAACACGGGCGCTGATTTCAAACTGACATACAGAGAGAATTATGGGAAGTTATGAAAAACATTTTGTTTGAGGGGAGGGGGGGGTAATAAGTTAATAGCCAGTGACAAACTCATCAACGTCTATCTACTGTGGCCTATCCGCCTATCCACTACAAGACTCAGTCAGAGAGTATATAAGAGAGATTTCTGTAGCCATGTTTTTGCAAATCCAGACAGATATACAAGTCCACGAAAGATAATAAGCTTAGCCAATTCTCTTTTAAGGTTATGCACAGAATAATCACGACAAAGAAAGAACTACTGAAGTATAAATTAAACTCTGATGACAAGTGTTCTTTCTGCCTTAATTAATCCTGATTCAATTGAACACGGCCTTTATCAAGAGAGGATAAAGCTCTTATCCTTTCTTGCCTTTATAAAAATTGTCAAGAGCCAAAGCAATTCTTTTCCAAACCTGTAAGGTGGTTTAATGAATATCATAAAGAAAATGTACAACTTTCAAACAAGCAGATTTTATTTAATACATTCGAAGACTCCTTTCCATTGCAAATGTCAAATTCAACTCGAAGCAAACTCCTTCTTTTGGCTTTATTGCAAAAGAAATACTTATACACTTGCAAGAACATCGTAACGAAACCTAATTAAGATGAATTTTTACGTAAGCTTTTTGAACAATATCGCATTGAAAATTGTGGCAAACAATATTAAATATCTGTGGCAACTGACGGGCTTTTATCCTCCAGTACCTTTTATTTTTACTGTTATAATTTTTTGTTGTTTATTTTCTTTTTTGTGTGTCGAAGCTGTATTTAAGTTTTGTTACTTACCGACCCACTAATTTATTTTTTTACTATTGCTGTGTATTGATATTGACTGTTAATTTGTCGTCATTAAAAAAAAAAAAATTCTGGTGCTATATAAATTCTTTAATGTTATTATTATTATTATTATTATTATTATTGTTGTTGTTGTTGTTATGTCGCAGTATGAAACTTTGGAATGCTGTCCACATTATGAGTAGTATAGGGCGCATAGTGTAACCTACACCACTTGAGACGCTATACTTAGAAGTAAAAAAAGGTCGATACGAAACCTAATACGATCCTAAAATACATAATGATATGAATCTCTCTACTTAAAAAGCCAATTTAGAATATTATTAAATTCTGATACTCTGTAAAACCTACGCTAAGACATGATGATATGATTATCTCTAATAGAGGCCTATTTAGAAAATTATTCAGTTTTTACATTCTCATTATCTCTTATATACCTAAACGAGGCCATCATAATGTGATTATCTCTACTAAAAGCTTAAAAGCTTATCATTATAATTGTTATGATTATTATTATGATTATCAGTTATGATTATTATAATTATTATGATTATTATTACTATTATTAACTCGGCAAGTAAAACCAAGGGCTCAGCCGGACCATCTGGAATGGACGCAGAGCTGTATAAGAGAATCCTGTGGTCTAAGAATTTCAAGACCTAGGGCAAAATATTGAGAGAAGAGCTAGCCGTGTTCACAAGAAATCTGCTAAGGAAATCGTACCACCCATCCTTACTTGAAGCTTTCACGTCCTGCAGGCTTATCCCGCTTGATAAGAACCCGGGAATCAGACCAATTGCTGTTGGAGAGGTACTGAGGAGAATAGTGGGGAAAACGGTCAGCGGTTTCTTAAAGGAGGAAATAAAAGAAGCGGCAGGTCCCCTAGAAGGTTGCGCTGGTCATAATGCAGGAGCAGAGGCTGCGATCCATGTAATAAGTCAAGTGTTTGTTGAAGAAGGAACAGATAGAATTTTGCTAATTGATGCTAGTAACGCTTTTAACTAAATGAATAGGTCAGCGGCCTTACACAATATCCAGATCATGTGCAAAGAAATGGCGCTCTATGTGATTAACACATATAGAAGCCCATCTAGACTGTTTATTTGTGGGGGAGGTGAAATACTTTCTCGAGAAGGCACCACACAAAGAGATCCGCTAGCGATGCCATGGTATGCACTTAATACATCCATAATGATACAGATTTTGAGGGATCATTGCCCATTGGTTAAACAGGTGTGGCTTGCAGACGACTCAGCTGGAGGAGGGAGTATAGTGCAGTTATACAACTGGTACAGGCAATTGAGTAAGGAAGGACAAAAGTTTGGTTACCTTGTGAATGGGACAAAGAGCTGGCTTATTGTGAAGTCTAGGGAACTAGCGGAGGAAGCAAAGAGGGTGTTTGGAGAGGAAGTCAACATAACGACTGAAGGTCAGCGCCATCTGGGAGCAGTTATTGCGTCGCAAGAATACAAAGATCAGTATTGTGAGGAGAAGGTTCGTGCATGGAAAGAGGAAATCGAACGTCTCTCTGAAATAGCGAAGAGCCAGTCCCATGCGGCGTATATTGCTTTCACAAAAGGCTACAAGTCGAAGTCCACCTACTTCATGCGCACGATTGAATCGTTTGAAGATTATGTCGATCCAATCCAGGAAGTGATTAAAGATTTACTACTCCCTACTTTGTTCGGTCAATCAGAGCCTCTCCCTAACGAGGTGCGCAGACTTGCTACCTTAGCAACGGGTCAACGGGGTTTAGGCATTCCTGATCTGAAATCCAAGGCACCGCAGCAGTTTGCTGCCTCGAGACTAATAACCACCGCCCACGTAGATTCTATTACATCACAGAGTTCCATCATGGTGCCAGGAGAAAGATCTACGGAGGAGCTAAAGAGGCATCAACAATCACTTAAGAGAACAAGTGCCAGAGAGAAAATGGATAGCATTGATTCAAGCCTCTCCCCAGGCCTGCTGCGTCTGGTTAATCAATCGAGGGACAAGGGCGCAAGTTCTTTGCTGAATGCGATGCCTCTCGCAGACAAAGGTTTAGCCCTCAACAAGCAAGAGTTCAGAGACTCGCTACGCTTGCGTTATGACTTACCCTTAGTCGATTTACCAAGTCATTCCATATGTGGGGATAAATTCACCGTTAGTCACGCCCTCTCTTGTAAAAAGGGGGGGGGGTTTGTAGCGCAGAGACATGACGGTGTACGGAACTTGTTAACGACATTCATCGACAAGATCTGCAATAATGTCGAAATCGAACCACGCCTTCAACCCCTGGACAACGAGCGATTTCATTTGAGGAGCGCTGTTACAAGTTCTGAGGCAAGGTTGGACATCAAAGCGGGAGGTTTCTGGGCAAGAGGAGTTACGGCATTTTTTGATGTTAGAGTTACGCACGTCAACTCCAAGTATTACCAGAGCAAGCCAACATCGGAAGTGTTCAAAGAGCAAGAAGAAGAGAAGAAGCGCAAGTACCAGCAGCGGGTGTTAGATGTAGAAATGGGTTCGTTTACGCCTTTAGTGTTTGGAACCAATGGCGGAATGGGAAACGAGTGTCAGCGGTTCTTAAAGCATCTCGCAGACAAGATAGCTCAGAAAGACAACGAGCCTTATCATGTTGTAATCACTTGGCTCAGGACACAGATCTCGTTTGAACTCTTAAGATCGGTACATGCATGCGTCAGAGGTTCGCGAACGCCATTTCGTAGCAAGATAGAGCAATCATTAGACTGTAAAATAAATGCGCTAGTGCGGATTTCTGAAATACGTGTCTATATGCTTTTATACTTAGTGCTTTTTATGGACACTGGTTTAGCCGTCATTAGTATAATTCGATTGCAGATAATGCAATATATCACTGCATAATGGAATTCTTAATTTTATAGAATTTTGAACTTTTATTATTAATTATATCTATTTCCTCTTCTTTTATGTAAGGTTAAGATACTTCTATTTTTTAGAATTTGTAAATGAATAGTTTTTTCTATCTTCACTTATAATATATAGGATTATTTTTGTTCTCTAATGAAGGACGAGGGGTTTCTTTTGTAACGGATGGAATTGAAGATAGTGTTTTGATGAATTAATTAGATTTTTTGTAACAGCAGGTTGATTGTAAATAGGATTTTAATTGAGGTTTTGTAATAAAGATTCTTTTCTTATTACTATTATTATTATTATTATTATTATTATTATTATATACTATCGCATAAGATGTGAAAAAAAAGACATTCCACACCAATATAAGCACTGAGGCGCACGTACCAACTCCGCAGTATGGCCAATCTCGTTCCCGGAGTCGGTGTTACTCTTGTTCCGCTGGACAAGGGTAACGCGCGGACTCTGGGAACGAGATTGCGGTATGGCCAGTATCTTACACATGCGCAAAACCATAACCCTGATGAGCCCCATATAAGGGCAAAACAGCTGTCCATGGCTGCCAATAAACGGGTGATATGGCTATGCGCATGCGTAAGGTACTGGCCATACCGCGGAGTTGGTACGTGTGCTTAAATTGGTATTGTTTCAAAACACATTCTGCCGTCCATAAATAAAAGATCTTCGGAAATAACTGACAGCTTGTTCAACAGAGCAGCTGTTGCTTTTTAACAACTCACCAATCTTACCCAGAGCTTCCGGAAAAACACCTCGAAAAACCACTCCCACCATCTGGAAATTGCCTCGTTTTTGAACCGCCTTCCCCCCTCCCCTCCCCTCCCGTCGGAATTTCCCTTGCCCTTAGGCTTTGAGATTGTCCTCGAAAAGTGGCATAATATGCTACTAGCAGTGCTCCTATATTTCTAAAATTATGCCAATAATTAAGCTTATTTTTGTAAATTATGGTTAATTTTAGGTAAATATGCAGAAATTATGCTTCTACCTTTTTCTTCAAATTTGGTAAAAATAGCTCAATAACAATGCAACAAACAAGTAAATGGGAGAAACGTTTACCCTATTTACATGTAGTAACCTTAAGTGTGCATAATTCAGTCTCTGAAAACTATAAAAATTCAAAGAAAATACCAGCACACGGACGCTATCTTGGATAACAGAGCTACAGTAGTCAGTTATGCGCATGTCTTGGTCCTGTGGAAAGATCCTAAGTCATTAAGCAGACAAAAAATTGATTTTGTTACTTAAATTTGCCCGTAACGCTTATCTCGGCTCAAAAAAAAAAATAAGTTGCATGACAATTTTTCGCTGCAAAACTAGCCACAAGTGCAAATTATGCTAGCAGTGCTTTTTTCGGGAAATATATGCATTGAAAGTTATCCTCGTAATGACGAATTATGCCAAAAATTATGCCAGCAAAATCTATCAAACCCTAGTTGCCCTCCGTGAGGGGTATTGATATTTTCTGGAACTACACATTGCACGATAGTTTCTTTGCAAAATAATAACTCAAAATGAAGAGAAAGATTTCTTGTAACCGGCACACACTGGATAGGCTCAAGTTGCAAATTTCATCTGTCATTAATTTACATTTTCTCAGCATTCATCTTTTTGCCCCCCTCTTCTTTGTAACGAAAAATTTCACCTACTCTAACACCTTTTGAAAATGCACTGCTAATTATCACACAATTATTCATACCTGATAGTACTTTCATAGAACTGTAGGTCGTAGCAGAGCTGCCATTTTTGCAGGAATAGTGACAGCCATACTTCCCCTCATCAGGATAATCAATGTTAAAAATGGTGATCATTGAAACTTTTTTCCATTTTGTCTTGGTTTTCCTTTCTTGAATTTCATACTTCTCACCGGATTTTAAGGGCCTGACGAAAAAAAGCCACTGTAATTCGCCGTTGCTAAAACAGCTGTCCCGTCTTTCTTTAACCAGGCATTTGAAGCTGACGTTGTTAAAGCCTGTCACCGAAACATGGCGAGGAGAGATATGAAATTGCGGGAATCCACCACACACACCTATATTCGAAAATGTGAAAAATATTATAAACAAATAATATTTTTAAACAAACCATTGCTGCGTTGCCCTTGTGCAGTGTCAGTACAGCCCTACTTCTAGTCCCTCCCATACTGAGTCTTGAGTGTTTGTGACAATATAAATATGGCAAATGGGGCATCACGATGATCATGCTTTTTTACTTTTCGATTGTAGCCGTCCGTCTACTTTTCTCTTTTACGCCTTCTCTCCTATTCTCTTCAGTAACACGCCGTCCTTAATGACCCCCTAGCGAGTGGATGAAAACAATCCTTTAGCAACCGTGGGGTGTTTTATATAGCACTCTTTTAGCTGATTGTGTCTGCTAAACAGGTTAAGAACGCAAAGGTGGCTCAGTGGTAACAGCTCTCGCCTCCCACTCATGTGGCCTGAGCTCGATTTCCAGAGGCTACACCATATGTCAGTTTATTTTGCTGTTGTCTCGCCCTTTCTCCAAGAGGTTTACCTCTTCTTGCTTTCTCTCCTTTAAGACCAACATTTGCAACTTTCAATTTTATTATTGAGAAAGCGGGCGTTTATTAGAGATGGGCGTGTAATATAATTTTAACAGCGTAGAGGGGGCGTTTATTAGATAAGAGGCTTTTATTTAGAAGTGGGCGTTTGTTAGGTCATTAAATTAACGGTATATATGTATTTAAGTATTTACACCTACATCCTCTCAAATTTTGTCTTTTTTGGGGCTATCCCGCACCAATTTGAAAGATTGTTTTTGATTAGCTGGGAAAACATTAGGGATTGTCAAATAACAATGTCCCTATCCCTGAAAACAATGGAGGTGCAGATTAAAGGGGATCAGGGAAACAAGAGGTTTAGAAAGGTGTTGGTCTACTGCTTTTTTAGAGTCTTCTATGTAACAGGATATTAGGTGTTCTATTTTTTGCTTGATCTTTTTCCTCAGGCTTCGTGTCACTGCATTCGTAGGGGAATAGCTTCCACACATTTTTTGTCCACTTTTTAAGGGTAGTTTTGTTTAGTGGTTTGTCTTATCTGGCCGGACAATTGCTCTTACCTAGAACACGTAATAGTATTTGGCAAGTATATCATTGATGTAGCTAGGATAAATCTGCCTCAGGTGACCGACTGGTTTATCCCTTCAAATCATCTCACCCCGGATGTCTCGTATTAATAGAAGTCAGAAGCTGGTTTTTAAAACATGAAGCACCCAATATTTAATTCTATCTGGATGGGATGTCTGTTTATTGCAACAGGACAACCCCAACGTTATGTTTCTGGTACCCATTTATGAACCTGGATCTAGTTTTTCGAGGGCCGATTAGCGCCAACAGCTGATATTTCTTCTGGTAAAAGCACTTTCACAGATAAGGTTTCTCTAATTTTTAGAGCATCCATTCAGCAAAATGTAGAAAAAAAAGAATTAAACTGACTTTGCTTTCTAAAGCTTTAACATCTGAAATTAAATTTTGCTCTAACCCGGTGGTTTTGAACAACCCGGCCCTGATTGAAAAAAAGGGGTCTACGTAAGAGTTTAAACTGGTTTTACTCACCCCGGTTTATTAGTGGCTTTATCTAAAGTAATCAGATCACTTACAACGAAAATTTAGATTAATTATCCCTCTTTTTTTACTCGACCATCCAGTAATGTTGTTCATTCCTCTGCATTTATAAGCCCCTGCGTGTTTTTCTAGGATATAAGGATTTCGAAGAACAGAAGATAAGGTGTCCTCTCCAACCAGCTGCTCGAAGAGGTAAAAGCTTTCAGATCCGTTGATGATTAGTTTACGATCTGGATTGTACCAAGCAACACGAGGACGAGGCCATCCCTTAAAGGTACACTGAAGTTCCATTTCCGTCGTATCAGTATAGAAATTCACTGGAGAACTTGTCTTAAATACTCTCTGAACTGGAACTGAAAAGCAATTTTTCGCCTTACTTTCCACGCTGATAAGTCATGCACTCAGTTAATTTTAAGATACAGTGATCTCTTTCTTTTAAGTGACACTTTCCTAAAACAAACCCGTTAAGGCTTTACTGCAGTCCATATGTTGATTTTAAATTAGGGACTCAGTAAAGTGCGTTTGTTACAATGAAGGTGATTCAGCCGGACGAAACTTCAACCGCTTTAATTTATGATATTACTCTAACCGTAAGCGCTGGCGTTGCCATGCAAGTAAATCTCCTTCAGCCACCCACGAGGTCTTCAGGTATCATTCATAATACATGTAAAAAGAAGACCAAAAATTATCCATTATCATTTTTTTATATAAACCATGAAATACAAAAGAGGAAAAAGGAGAAAATGCTCACTAGCGTATTTTATAGAGAAACATGCACGTGACTGATTTACATCCGTCGAATAGTTTTGTAGTAAGTATAGACCTTTACTGGCATTGAGGTTTCTTTCAAGGCCCTGCCAGGTGAAATCTTGCACATGTCCACCAGTCTTAATCGAGCATTTTAGAGTCACTTTAGAGTCTCTCGGCGTTACTGTTATCGTCTGAAAGGGGGGCTGACAAGTCTGGGCGGAAATTTCACAGTTCATGCCTCTTGTGGGTGACACGCCTATAGAAAAAAAAAAAAAGACTAAAAAGACTAAAGGAAAATCTTTGTCTGCTTGCTTGTTTGTTTGTTTGTTTTTTCAAACATTTTTATGGACACACTTCTCGAACATCCGAAGTCTCTCTTAAACAAACTTTCAGTCTCCGAGTACATTTCCTTAAGGGGGTGTGACTATCTGAGTAAACGTTACTAACCGAAGCCATGTATGATTGTTGCGGGTTGAGTCGACCGAGTGTAAAATCAGAGCACTACAAATACCAGTCAAAACAATAACTTACTATCTCTTAAAAAAACTAGCTAGGGAGATTAAATCTCGCTGTTTATGGTGTATTTCCTCTCCATTTTTTGAAGAAAAATCTCTATCTAGTCCATTTTGAAGTCACTTTGACGTTGCTGGAGTTAGCTTTTCCAACCTGTGACAAGCTGCCACAAGACGAGAAAGCTTCAAGAACCCTTTGAGGGGTAGATAATCAAACCCAGAAAGAATTGTATGGAAAGCAATCACAAAAAATAAAAGGATGTCAAATAGATTAGCAAACACGAATTACGGGTTAGTTGCAGGATAACATAGTATTAGCTAATAAAGAAATGGCATGGCCAAATTTACACATTACACTTACAGTGGGTCAAAAATTGTAGATCTCTCATATTAGGGATGAAGCGTAAACTGTGTGACTCATTCGCTCAATTATACGCGCCCTCGATCTGCTCCACAAGGAATGCCGCCCCAAGGCCACACGAGTTTTTGTTCATTGTTTTGTTTCCTAATTACCCCCTATGCCTGAATGACTGCGTCCCAGTATAAACGGCCGTCTCTTTCAATAGTTTAAGAGAAAAACCCCTAACCTATTTACGCGCTCAACTTCACTTTGAATTTCGATTGGATTGTTTATATTCTTTTCAAATGTTTTCTCATAAGAGTTTGTTCTTAGTAACTATGGAACATTGCCCTATTTAAATTCTCTCTTCTATCCTGGAGGGTGGTATGAAGAGAAATGCACGTATGGTAAAGTGTTTGTTGGTTTGTTTTGAAGTGAGTACGCACATTTAGGATTAAATCTATTTTTTTCCTCCGCTGGGATATGCGTATCTAGAAAAACGTTTTTCTGGCTCAGATATTTCAGCAATAAATTTTATATGCGGTTAACTATTAAGTTTAATGAATATCAAACTTGGTACCGAGAACTAGACTGTACTAAGTTACCGCCCAAAATGGCATTGTTCACACCTTGGGTAGCCTATATCACTGTGTACATATTTGCTAAGTTTCGCCCATATTTGCTCAGTTTCGCCCTGCCAGACATCATTGGAAAATGAGTGTAGCAGAGGATGCAAAACAGTACTTTGTCTCGGAGCAAAAGAAAAGATGTGGACCAGGTGACCATTAGTTCCCGAGAACTAGGTCACGACCATGTACTCCGTGGGCACTGGCACCCTGCCCGAATTCTTAGCGTGGGTATATGAAAAAAAAAAGAGTGTGATCACGTTAGTGTCCAGCGAGAGAGAGTACCGTGCTCAGGCACAGTTCGCGAACACCAACTCTGAACGCCGCTAATTCTGCTATCTTTATTCGACAATACGTTTTAACTAGTATTCAACTTGAGTCCAATTGGAACTGCAATAGAAAAGGGCATCACTCTCAAACAGAATCAGTTTGAGGAGTTAAACCTTTGAGGAAATGATGTAAGTGGGCTGGTTGAGAGGACTGATGCCCGAGGGGACCGAGGCAAACATAGTGATAGGAAAGTTACTTGGACGTTGTAATGTACTGCATTTGCGCGCGGATCCAAACCTTCAGATAAGGGGGGGGGGTGGGGGGGGGGTTTCATCCAGACCCTGAGATAAGAGGGATGGGGCGGTTTAAAAAAATTTTTTCTCGGCCCTTTGGGCCACAGTTTAGTCCAAAAGTAAGGGGTGCGGGCCCCCCAGGCCCCTTCCCTGGATCTACCACTGACCTGTAAAGACATTCGGATGCAGGCAAGTTAAAGGACCGTCCAGGTACCATGATTTCTTTTAAAATAAGGGACAACCAAAAGCCGAAAAGCCTCTGTAGAAATTTCCATATGTACCCATCCCGCATTGCACCTGCTCTGATGAGAACCAGTTACTTGCCATCGACACCTTGTTCAGTATCGCTTAGTGACTAGTACGTAAGTACAGCCGAGACTTGACGCTCCGCCACTAAGAATGTCTTCAAAACATTTGCCCGTACAGAGGAGAGGTCGTTACGTCACGCTGCCATGGTAGCAACCTTTCTGGATCTAAACAGAAACCTTCCCAGTCCTGCCAATATGGCAGAAAAAAAAAATTGACATGTATGACTTTCCTGTGCCTGAATGCACTCAGGAACAAAACGGTAGCCCACAGTTTTCTTCTATCGTTCGTCAATGCAAATGACCGTCTATGTCAAGAACAATAGTTGAGATCCAGAAATTTTGCTACCATGGTAACTTGACGTCACGCTTCTCTCTATTTCTCTGAGTTTCTCTGAGTTTCATGATGTGAACGAGTTTTTTCGCAGATCGTCAAGAAGCAGTGGGCATGCAAGATAATCCTTCTTTGGGTGTGTTCCTTTCGGCGAATCCAAAAACGGATTTTTGATCCTAGATTTGCCAGATTTCGCGGTCGAAAGGAACGTGAAATCCGAAGTTGGATTTGTAACCTTGGTAACTTTTCGCCAACGCGTGCAACATGCACGACAACCTCTCAAAAAATGACGTGTTTTCTACTCTTTGACAAATTATGCGATTATACCGTGCAGAATTTAGTGGTCGGCATATAAACATATGGAACATATAAAACAGATAAAGAAAGAAGCGCATTAAAATTGAAAATTATCTAAAGAATGTCGGCCAGTTTGATCCAGTTCCATAGCTCTGATTTTTTTATGTAACACGATCGAGTGCCTGTCGCGTCTACAAGCGAGTTTGTAGTTAATTAGATAGCAGTCCATTTGTTACTTTTACTTATTTCTGATTTCAAGCAATCTTTAGAGACAAATGGTTAGTATATGGATATTTTAATGTACCAGGAACAATCTTCTAGTGTTTTCAGATGTTTTGCGGCAAATGACAGCAACGAGGAAACTCTACGGCCTCTATGGGAATACTTCAACTGGAAATACCGCTGGATCATCTGACTAATTTCGGATCCACTGTGAATGGAACAGCGTAGATCACTAATCCGTTAATCTGGATTTGGATTCTTCGGATTTCAAATCCAATGAATCCTTTTTCAAAAAGGATTCACCAGATCAAAAATCCGGATTTGGATTTGCCGAAAGGAACGCGAAATCCGTTCTTAGATCTAAAATCCGTTCTTGGATTCACCGAAAGGAACACACCCTTTGTGTACTCTTGCCCGGCAGATCTTTTAAATTTGGCTGTTTCGTCATTTCAAGCTATTTCAAATATCGGAATCATTTTTGCGTGCACCATGCAACTGAAGTCTTTTGCCCAATAACTGTTACTAATTGGACAATTGACGTAATTCTTCGAGAACTTAAACCCACTCTCTGTTTGTCAGCATCATTTCGTTTTGTTTTATGATGTATTGTAAATGAGAGGTAGGCTATACACATTCGGACAAGACCATTTTACAATAATTAATTTCATGTTCCAACTCGACATAGGCCGCTAGATCATTCATTATGTGGCCGGCTAAACTATTTGGGCCGTTTATTTAAACGGGGTTTAGCCATTCAATAACAAAACCGCGTTCTAAGACATTTTTTCAGTTTGCCCAAGGCTTTTATCTAAACACCATGCAATTTCTTGAAAGCATACAGACTAGACAAAAAGAGCATTTATTTGCTTTCAGTAAACCAGAGGATAGATAGAGAGACTTCGGTCCAAGATAGAACTAGTTTAAATGTTTAGCTAAACCATTTATAATTTGGCTATGTAATTTCTTTATTTGCTATCGGCTATCCAACAACTAACCCCTAGACCATCTTTGTACTTGCTTGGATCGAGTCGACATCCTTGTGTTGTATTGACCCTAGTTTAATGGTCTTAGCTCCCACGAGTCTCAAGTAGCTTAATTAGTGGCAGAGAATCTGAACTTACCATGGTAAAAGAAGGTAATAGCTAAGGACTCCTATTACAAGTATTCGGATTTTTTTCTTCCCAGCCAAATGTATCACTGACTGAATAAACATCTTTCTCATCCTAGTATTTTTTTGTTTAGGCTCGACTTCCGCAGCTCTTTTTCCTCCCCGAGAAGAGGAAGGAGGAAGAGGGGTGCGGACTCATTTCCTGAACGGTACTGGTATAAATCGAGCCTACTTTTTGTATTGCCAGTAATACATTTATGGAAAATAAAACTTGTGGGTTTAAAGTGTTCAGATCGAAAACACCGAACTATTTATCTGCAGTTTCTTTTTTCATTCGCTGCAAGAGAAGATATCCTCTCTTGGCTGCAAGAACTGTATCCTCTCTTGTCCGCAGTCATTTGATAAATGACTACCCTTGTTTTCTTCATACTTGCTATTGAGCCTAGATTTATGAAGTTTATTTCTAAATTTCAATAAAGATAAAGTAAAAGAGATTTTCACCTTCCTAAAGAGTAAGGCTTGAAGGGAAACAATTTAACTGACACTTATAAAGTATACAGGAATTGCTTACTTCAGGTTACTTACAAAGATAACGTACCTTGAATCCAAAGAATCGTCAAGGAACAAAACATATAGAACATAAGGAAACAAAGTTTGAAATCTTTTTGCACGCAGTATTTCTTCATGTCTGCTGTCCCATTCGTTCGTGAGCAACAAGCATGTGTTTTGGTGTTGATAATCAGCTTTCTCAATTATTTCAATGCACTGCGTTTCTTCATAAAACCTAATGATAATCAATGTCATGATAATCAATGTGAGATACTGTAAAAACCCGCGTGTAAGATCCTAGTGGTTTAAGGACTTGCTGCCAGAAACTTGCCACTTTAATGCCCGAAAATATAAGAAACAAAAGCCAAGCAAAATCAAGTAGGTTCTTATATGTGGGTTAAAGTTGAATTATGATAAACATTTTAACCAAGGAGTTTGACTTTGAGATTACAAACTGGTAGTAGAAGACAATACCGTGCGCGCCAAACTGTAATTACAATTCCCACAACAAAAACAGGTTGTAAAGTAAAGATTGTATTATTGTCTCCATGGCCCTTACATAAAAGAAGTTTCCAATGTAGAAGTGTGAATAATGGCCAATTTCAAATTTCTTTTCATAGAAATTTATAACCTATTTAGCCTAAATTGCTAATTGATAACTACCCAAAAAATACAAGAACCTCTTTTGGCAGACTTCAAGAAATATAGGTTCATACACGCGAGTTTTTACTGTATTTCAACACAATATTTTCACAACTCTGTTTAGAAGAGCTGTTTTGATTAACAATTTTTGTTCGGAAGGACCGTGTTTCACGTTTTTAGCTTTGGTGTTCTGACTCAGGAGTTATTTAAACCCCAGGGGGTGGGGAAGATACTCAAAAATTTTTGTATGGGAAGGGTCCGCCCGAGGTCCAACCCCTTACCTTCTTATAATATACCATTTTTGACAGAAAATGTCCCCCTTTCGTATACTTGCTATTGACTTAAGGTACACCTTTCATATACCTAGTTTAGAACTTTGCATAGCTTTTACTGCTGTAATTGCACTTTCTTTAAAATGCCGTTGAATAAATCAAAAAACCAGAAAGCTTTCACAGCCACAAAATGCATCTGTTAGCCCTTCTGGACCCGCTTTTTACCGAACGAAATGACCGATCTCCCTACCCTTTCATATACTTCAACAAGTGAAATCCCTACCCTTTCATATCCCCGACCTGAAGCCTGAGAAAGATACCCATTTCGGGCGGAGCCTCTCTGTATATACCATTATAGGGAGTACCTCCCCTAGGGATCAAATCCCAACAGGTACTCGCTTGTAATGGGACGAGGATGCACTTAGGTACATTAGAATAAATTAAAGCTTGAATGTCACAAATTTAGGAGTCGTTTTGAAGCGTTTGGGCTGGTTTTGCTGTTCTGTCTTAAAGTTAAGACAGAACAACAAAACCAATCCAGATCGCTTCAAAAGAACACAGGAATACAAAATACAGCAAAGGTTGTGGCACTGCAGTGGTGGTGGAGGCGGGGGGGATCAAAAGGTTTTCGGTTAGCGAGGCTAACCGAGAAAAAGGTCAACGCTCGGCTCGTGATTTTTTTCATTTTCATTTTTCTTTTCTTTGTTCTTTAACTGTTTCACCCATTTTTATGCTTTTCTCCCTGACTAAGGAGTCTGATCCTAGACTACACCGCCCATTTCATATTTGAACCTTTCTCCCTTCCTGGGTTAAACAAGTTGTTTTCTTGGAAACATATTCCGGTTGAACGTGCTGTATTGTCTTCCAAAATAGAACATACATTGAAATTAGAGCCAGGCTGCTAAAATTTACTGACAGTAATTGCCATCTGTCAACTTTATAGTGCCTTGCGCTTGAAAGATCAGTCAAAATAACTACAAATCCATTTAAAACATCTCCTTCTCAGTGATCAGGTTGAACGATCAACTCCGGGCTATCAATATACAGAACGAAGCGGAACTGAAATAATGCACTTTCTGTCTAGTACCATAGACGAACAATGACGTTAGTTAAAACGTTTTTCTCCCTCATTTGACATTTGCCAAAATTAGCCCTATATTTATACGCAGGTTTGAGCAACCAGCTGCTTTGCTCGCTTAACGATCGAGGTTTCAACTCATCCTGAGGAACTTGTTTCATGGGTATAAAGAACAGGAACTCCATTTGTATTTGAAGCCCTTTTATGCGGTGTTTGGTGCCCGCTAGGCAGCTTCAAGACACAGGAGCACCCAACAACCGAATGTTTCCAAATACGCCAGAAGTGTATCAAATGGTTTTCTCTATGCTTTAGAAGCCTGTTTGGTTAATTTGGAGTTGCCATAAAAACTGTTTATCTGTTCGTATGTTTTAGGGGAACTTTGGTTGTCACGAAAGTCTTAGGTGGCTTTTTCGTCTCATCGGAAAGTATTAGCTTTGCTTTCATTAGAAAATTATAGGGGACGTTTTGTCCTTATACCAAAATTTTTAGGAGGCCTTTTTTTTAACAATAATAGCAATATCTCGGTATCAAAATGTGAATAACACAACCTCCAAATCCTAGTTAAGCTATTAGAAAACCTCCGAATCTTTAAGACAAACGGAACTGTTATCCAAAAAATTTCAGCTTTTCTCAAGCTTTAGAAATTTCAAGGTAATATTTGCTCCTTTGAACAGTTATTTTACAGAAAAAAGTCGCTGGGTGCCCCTGAAGACAACTACATCGAGTTCATGTATTTATACTGTTTTGAGAAAGTGTCATTCTCAATAATTGTCAAAATATTCTCACGTCTTCTTATCTTGTTTCTTTAATAATAAAGAAGGTCAATTCAGATTTTAAACATTCTTTTAGCTTAAAGCTTCAACAAATTGAAAGCATGCCATGGGCTACTCGAACGGTTCTCGTCCGGCCTGCTAAGGCTACCCTAACTGCCCTCAGCTCCGCGAGTTAATTTGCTTCCGCAAGATTGTTCGCATAGAAATGGTTGAACGAGAGTTTTCAGAGGAGAAGTCCTTAATTACTTACTCGTGGGAGACTGTGTCTTGGGTACCGGCTTGACCACATAAACAGAACCTACAGTGGCCCCTCACTACAGTATTTTATCGAAGCTCACATTTGGTTCATATTTTCCAAACGGAATTTAATTTGACTACTTCGACGCTACCCCAATTATCGGTAAAGGAAGATCTTTCTTACAAGTAGTTACAATTTAACCCTGCCAAGCAGCCATTTACACATGTTTGTTACACATAGAAGCAATAACAAGAACAAAAATAATGTTTCGTTTACCTACCAACAGAATCAACTCCGAGGTTAATAGACCGACAGCTAGCGGAGTTTACACTGTTATTGATCACAAATGGCCCGGTTTATGAATGATCCACCGTTATTTGCCTTCGGGCAGAAAACGTCATCTAGCCGCAGCAGAGATGATTATCGTTCACCTGCACGGGACGAAAAAACGGATTTACCGAACGTCAAAGGTGAAGTCAAACGCGCGATAAAGGCCACCTTTGCACACCTTTGTACAACTTTGACAAGCGACAAATGTTTACATTTGCCCGCGGTCAAAGGCGCGTCTTCAGGCGATAAAGGCCGTTTTTGTCACGCCTTTAACCCCTACCTTTGACGCGCGTCAAAGGTATATTTCATTAGCATTTGTACCCCTATCAAAGGTGTCGTCAAATATGTCTGAGATTCAGGCCAAAGGTGTGACAAAAGCGCGGCAAAGTTATGTCTGTGATTAAAGTCAAAGGCTTGTGAAAAGTGTCGTCAAAAGTGTCTGAGCCTCAGGTCAAATGTGTGACAAAGTTGTCGTCAAATGCTTGTGAGATTTAAGTCAAAGGTTTAACAAAGGTGTTGCCAAATATGTTTGTTTTTTTTCCTCCCCTCGCATCGCGCCTCTCGCTCGTCTCGCGCTTCGCGTGAATTCCTCGTTCTCCTCGCGTTTCGCGCGAATGCCGCGTTATTGCCTCGCTAGTCATAAGCGCTTGATATACAGGCTAGAATCCAACTTGAGATTTTCAGTCAAATTCAATTGCGAACTGGATACCGTTTAAAAAGGTGGACAGATAAGAGATTGAGTTCTCATTCTTGTACTTTATTGTCCTAAAACCTCACTAGATGATTAGAAAGCTGAATAATTCCGATTAAAACTTTTTTAAACGCATAAAAATGGTTTTTTAAAAACATTTTCACGATTTATTGTCTAAAGTACTCAATGCAGTTTGTCAATGGACAATCATAATGACTGCCGCAAATTTTTGAAGCACTATAAATGTTCCAGATTCACGCTGTTGTCACGGACGGCAACCTGCAAAATAGTTTAAAACACTCTTTCACGAAAGCCAGTGCTAAAATCATGGTAAGTAAGAAATGTTCTTGATCAGGAGCCTATCTGTCTTGATGTTATCTTTGCGAAGATTTTCATTCTAGAGTGCTTTTGACTCTTGATGTAAGTGAAAGACAAACGCCATGTATCTAACTTCAATCTTCCTCTGTTGTGTGCTTTTTTTTCCCACTGGAGACTTATCACTTTGCCTTGCTTCTTTTATCTGTGAAATAATTGTAAAAAAAATATAGAAATTTGAGATAAAAAGCTCAGTCATAGTGTTTTAAATAAATTTTTTGACCCAACTCCCTTTTTACTATCGCTCCTTTTCTTCAGAAAATCCCCCTTTCTCTTTACCTTTATCAAAACTTAAAGACCCTGTTAAAAATGTGTAGCGAACCTAATGCTTTTGAATGGAAACATTACATTTCGTGTACATGTATTGTCATTAAGTTCGTCACCTGTCAAATTTGACGTTTGAATCGAGCCTTATTATCACATAATAACGGTCCAGGAAAATTCAATCAAAATTTCCCTCTATGCCCAAAGCTTAAAATTAAACTAAAGAAACACTTTATATTATACCTAGCCTGCATAACAAGCGTTTCCAATCGAGTTATTGCGCGAGTTAGCCCCTCCCGGCCCCTCCTTCCTCTTTTTTTGCCCTCTTGCACAAAACTCGCGCGGAAAAGCTTGCTACGCGGCTATTTTTCTACCTTTTTAACCCCCAAAGTTATTGTCCAGTTACAATAATGAAGGGACAGCTCGGTATGTTTGGATGATTGTTATTAAATGTTGAAACATACCCAGCTGCCACTGTAGTGGTAAAAAAATCAATGGAATATTTTAAAAATCAATTATGCAGTATGAGCCCCATTACGTATAGAACCCAGAAAATCAATAGAAAGAGAGACTCACGTTCGCAAAACATCCGAAGTCTTCAAATAATCACACCTCTTTGTTTGATAAACTGCACTGAATCCTGTTCAAATAAGCTTATGTACTTGCTTCAGTAATATGCCCATCACCCTGGTACAGACATTTTTATTGAAGTACACTGTCAACGAAAAAAGATATATGTAAGTCTTATATTATTTCATTACCTGAGTAGTTCTCGCAGATAAATATAAACTGTTAGAAAAACCAGAGTTGGTTAATCTTGATGTTAGTAGGTTCTCGCATGAAGTTTTGAGTTGAATTGCATTGTGAAATATAAGCCAGGCATTACTTTTACAGAAATGCATTAACCCTATTAAGAAAAAGGGCTTGATCTAATGTAAACTCTACTGTGATACAGAAAGATTTTTATAGTTTACTGAACCACATTTAACGATCAGAAAAGCTCCCAAGCACGATATAAACGCCTGTTCGGACTTGGTTTCTGTAAGCTTAACATAGTAAAACAACTATGAAGTTTGAAGAAGAACTATTGCATGCACACATAGAAAAGAATGACACGTACCTTTTGAACAAGTTTGTAGTCTAAACTCTATCAGAGATAAGGGCGAAAATATTTGTTTAAAAAAAGCTGGGCTGCTTCGTATAAAAAAGCAGCTTTTGTTTCTTCAGATCTACGTAGTTTGTTTGTTTGCGCGGGCGGAGAGAGTTTGCAGCCGCGACAATTTCGCGCCAAAAACAGGGTGTCTTGCTTGGGTTCAGTCTTCCATCGTCCAGTTGTTGAGTCATTGTTTTGCGTCGCTATCATTTATTCATCGTATATTAATCGATCAAGGAGAAAATGATCTACTCAAGATAAGACAAAAACAAAACTCACTTAATTCACCTCGAAAAAGTACATATTCCAGAACATTTTCAAAAATAATTATAAACACCAATTACAATGATTACCAGCCTGTGTTCGGTATTGTCGTATAAATATCTTTAAAACAGTATTCAAATACAGCTTTTTAATTTCCTTTCTTAAAATCAGTTTCGACATAAGTGTTTGTAGAAGTACTTCATTGCATATTTGCTCTCACCCTTGACACCATTCAAAAGTGTTGTAAAAGTGTAGCGGTCGTATTTGACTTCATTTTTGACTAGTATCAAAGGTGTGGTCACAGCCACTACTCTTTTGACTTCATCTTTGACGTGCGTCAAAGGTAAAGTCAAAGTTACCAGCATATTTGACCACGCCTTTGATAAGGGTTAAAGGAATAGCAAAGCATTGATGCATTTGACTTGATCTTTGACGCACGTCAAAGGAGAAGTCAAAGTTGTTACCAATTTGACTTCACCTTTACCGAGGTCAAAGGAGTAAGCACAGAGGTTATATATTTGGCGACATCTTTGACGCGCGTCAAAGGTGACGTCAAAGCCAATACCATATTTGATTTAACTTTTGACGCGTGTTAAAAGTGTCGTAAATCCAATTTTTCGTCCCGTGCTGTTTATATAACAGTCAAACCTTTAAACGGACACCCTTGACAAGAAAAAAAGGGGGGCCGAAAAAAAAACCTGGTCTATTACGGAAATGGTTGTGTGCGTTTGACAAAGTTCTGGATTAACTGTAGTTTCTTAATGTTGCGTTTGCTGTTATTCGATCAGATAGAAGAGCAAAATAAAGTTTGCTGAAAACAAGGGAACTTGATAACAGGAGAGGTAATGTGCTTTTATCTATTAAATGTTTAATTCTTTTTATTTGTATAAGTTTTAGCGGGCAGGTGGAGACTGTTTTAGTAATATGGTTATTATAAGTAAGGGACTGGTCAATATAGATGCCAAGATCTTTAGCAACACTGACAGGTACGATGGTTTTACCAAAAATGCAAAGCATTGTTTTCTTTTATGATCGATCGTTTTCCTTTTTTTTTTTTTTTTTTTTTTTTTTTTTTTTCAATTTTTAGGAAAAAAACAATTCTGTAATATTTCACGTTAATTTATATTTTTTCTGTGGCTGTGCCAATTTGAAAAACAATGAAAAGTCCGCCTGCTAAATTTGAGAGTTTCGGGCTCTGTATTCCCGGCAATTTTCTTGCCACTCTTTAAGAAAAAATGCCTCTGTGTTGGAAAAGTAAATTGCAAGCCGTTTTCAGTAGATATTTGCATTTTAAAAGGTGAAGCGGAATATATATGCAAATGTTGGTAAAGCTATAGCTCAGACGTGTGTTTTCATCTTTTATCAGGTCTCGCACAAAAAATTTAGATGTGTAATTCGCGTAAAGAGTAAGACGCGTAATCAAAAATTTATGTTTCTATGTTATTTAACTTGTGTTTCAAGGAAAATAAAGAGCTACGTCCATACAGATCGTACAAAGGTCTAAACATTTGCTAAAACTTCAACCTCATTAAATTTTGGAACCTGAACATGGCCAAGATTCGAATATTCGCGACCTCCCGCCGAGTTACCCTGGAAGAGGGTGACTAACTAAACAAAAATATAATCTACTCGACCGGATATGCGACTTCTTAAATTGTATTCTGTCGCTAGGTATAAACCATTCGGATCCATTCGGAACTGCCTGGATGGAGTTTCCCCCTGAGCTATTTACTTAACTCCTACGACATTTTGTTCACTTCCCTGAAGGTTTTCTTTTCTTTTCTTTCTTTCTTTTTTTTTTTTTTTTCATTATGACATATTGTGTTACCGACGTATGACATTGTAATATAGTGCCAGCTGACAGCTTTTCTATTACGAGTATTTGACAAGGAGAAACTGACTTTAAAACACTAATATTTCACCAATATTTCACATGAAACCTACAAAGTAGGTGTCATATTTCTTTAGACTTGTGTCGTGGCGCGTTAACCTTTTTCTCTACTTTAAGCTATCCATGGAGATGAGACTGAAAAGATACCCTTACCTGGAGAAAAGCTTTCACCATACCATGTTAGTTTTAAATGCATTTCTAGCCATTTCAGGGGGCTTAGTCTCAGACAACCAAAGCTTCCCCCACCCCCAGAGACCTGTCCCTTCGGCCTCATTTGGTCCGTCTCCTCGTTAGATCACACCATCCCGTAAAAAAACCTGGCTACGGGCATGACTTTTAATTAAATAGGCGGTGACACTAAACTTTTTCACTTCTGAATTGCAAGCCCGGAAATAAAAGAATGGCATTTTTATAGGCAATCATACGACTTCTAGTTCAATTTGGAATTTATTTGCACGAGTGTGTTTTTCAAAAAGTATCAAAAGTGCATGAGCTAGCCATTTTTCCACTTGCAAACTTCAAGGTATCCAACCGCAGATTTCTACACCTGATTGGTTATCAACCAATCAAAGTGCTCCATTCTCTGAGATATTTGTATTTTGTTTCCCTCTTTTTGCATTATCAGTTTCCTCGTTTTTGTACTCTCTCAGCCGATCAGATTCGTGTACATTGTTAGAAAGTAAATTGTGGGTACGGAGTGTCTTTTTTTATAGATTCGAACTGACGGATGTTATGAGAACATTGCTTGATCACTGTTCTCATCATGTTCCCAGTTCTGATAAAAGAACAGCAGGCTCCAAATCTTCAAGGTAATGAGACTAGCATGTAAAATTAGTGAGCAATTTTAAACAGTAGTCGTTCGCGTTCTGATAGAATCGTTGATGTAGCTTCCTAGTTTAAATGGTTTACTGCAGTTTGAAGTCATTTTCTATGAGAAAAGTAGTGTTGTTTTGTACCCTTGAAATTCCCCCCTTAGTAACTCCCTGGTTGCTCAAGCGCTGCAAACAAAAAGTTAACATTAATCACTGAAACGATTTCAGCGAAAGCTAAGACCTTTTCTTTTACAAAGGACTGATAAACAGGAAAGGTGTCCAACGCTGGCACGAGGGATCTAGTTACTGTATATTACGTCCTCCTTTTTGAATAACTGTTTTTTTTTTTCGTTTCCTAAAATGAACCGTTCAGTACTGTAAAGCATGCAGTCAGTTATTTATCAGTGGAACGGACAAGAGTTTGTTGTTTTTCAAAACGTTGCAACGAGAGGAGCAAGCAAATTAAAGTTCTTTAAAATAGGGAATGAATCGTTTCTTGCCATTGTAAATGTGGATAATGTCGGACAGGAAACTGTAGACTTAGTTATTTACAAGTGAAGGAACAACTCGTTTGATAAGTTTTCGGAGATACCCCCAACCCTTGGAAAGTTTGGAGGGGCCGCGTCATTTGCGATTAAGAATAAAACGTTTATTAGCTTTCGCGGGTACTCTGCTGGAGGTGAGGAAGTGGTCAGGGACGGGGTTCTCCAGACTACAAACCATACAAACGTATGAAGCTCGAGATGTGAAGTCGTTTCAAATGAATGGTCAAATATTCCTTGCAATTGTAAACTAAATTGGTGATGGAAGAAAACCCAACATTTTTACGTGGAATGGAAATGAGTTTGTCTCATTCCAGTCACTTTTTACTTTTAGAGCCATTGCTTGGCATCCATTTGTGATGTACGGTCAAACCTTCCTGGGTTTAGCCGATACTTACGGAAGGTCAATTGTGTATCAGGCCATTGGATCAAGGTTCGTGAAGTATCAAGAAATTTCAACTCCGTGAGGCTCATGGTACAACTGCATTTGCGCACGGAGGTCACACATGCCTCGTTCTAGTAACAAAGAAAAGTTCAATAGCACAGTATACAAGTTCAACTAAATATGTTGCCTAAGAAACTTTTATAGAGCAAAGAATAAACCATGTAACATGATATGTCAACGTTAAGTCTGTAGTAATTGATCACTAAATATATGTATAAAATAACAAAAGAAAAAGTTGAATTTCAAGGGTTTTTTATAACACATTTTGGTCAGTACAAGCCATAACTGATACAAGATAAAACGTAAGATATCAAGAAACAAAAGATAGCCTGCGAATGTAGCCGTCTCTCCTCGCTCCTCTCCACTAGGGACATTTCGCGAGCCGTCTGCGATTCGGCTCCAAAAATTCCGTACTAACGACGTAGATTTGTCCGGTTTTTTGTCAACGAGCGCTGATTTGCCGACGTAGTATTGTTATTCTTTTAGCTATTGTCTACAAATGACAGACCAAAGACAAAAGATCACACAGATCAAATGAAAACGCCATGAACCTAGTAAAAAACATTCGTATTTTCTACAAGAAGCATTCGAGCTTTGCTACGGCTTGTTCGGAGAAGAACTCAAAACTTAACGATAATAGACTAGAAGAACAATTACAGAGCAATATGACCAATATACTTCTTGAGCAAAGAAACTGGAAAAGGTTTAAACTGAATTTCCATATACAGTCTTTTATGTCAAGTCCTCTTTAACGAGAAGCATATCAGTACTAGCTCTTATCTCGTGTAAGAGATCGTTTTGCACACCAATGTAGCCGCCGTGACGTCATTTCAAAACGATCCATAGAACTGAATGGGATCCAGTTTGATCTGTAATCACACGAGTGATCAACAAAATCGGACGACCGCGTAGCGCGAGTTCGATTTGTTTATTCACGAGTATGATCACAGACCGAACTGGACGACACGAAGTTTTTTCGTGATATTTAAAGCTTTTAATTTTTAAAATTAAAACACTAGATATTCCAAGAGTTTTGTCGCCAGAATCAAGTGTGTGCGCATGATGGCGCGCACCTTCCAATAGATCGTTTTCACATGACGTAACGGCGGCCATATTTGTGTACTCTCTTTTATTCCAAGCAATTTGCAGAGCTGCTGACCACGTGACTGAAGCGACAACGGCGACGTCCATGAAAATGTCACTGAAAAATAGACTCCGTATCCTTTCAAACCATTTCGCGATTTTCTGAAGTCGTCCTGTTACTTAAAAGAAGGGGATTTAGACTGGAACTGAAGAGAGGGGGCAGCGCCCGAGTTCAGACAGAGATGGTAGAATTTATCGCCTTGCCGTTCTCGTCCTCAAAAAAACTTAAAATTTGGTCATTTCACGTCGTAGTTGTGCAGAGATGGCAAAGAATTGTACAAAAAAGTGTAGCAAGGATGTATCGAATACTTTGTTATTGTAACTATCTTTTAATATTCTTTTCTCAAAATAACGAGCTTCTTATCGCTGAAAACGCTTCGCTGCTGAGCAACTTGTTTACTTCAATTTATTCGAAAAAGCACCTAAATAAAATGGCACTTTATGCCAAAAATATTAGGTATGGAGCGAACGCGCCGAGGAAGAAATTTAAATATCCACCCTAATGTAAACGTTAAAAAAATAATAAGTGCTTATTCAATCGAAAAGTATCGAATGTTTCTTTTTACAACGTTTGTATTTCGTACAATGTAAATTGTTTGTTCCTCCCGGCTTTTCTTACTATTATTAATTATTATTAAAACTATATACATCGTCGTAAAAATATTTCCATCATTTTTACTCTCTATTTTGGCCTGTCACTGGAGACATGCCGTGTGGCTCTTTTTAGCTTTTTTAAGTTCTCGTGGACATTTTCACTTTGCGGATCCAGCTTCAGAGCCTTTCTGTAGTATATACCGGCTTGCTCGTGTCTCCCCCATCTGTGATATAACACTCCTGTCAAGTAAACAAAAACGATAGCGTTATATCTTGGAATTAAGTTGAGACTGCGTTTAGGCAGAGATACAAGTTACTTAAAAGCGACAATAGATAATCCGAACGGTACAACTAGCTTTTTCATTACTATATTAGTTATTACCGTAAACTACTTGAAAAGCATAATAAACTTTGTCCAGTAAAGAACATGCTCAGTAGCGTTTACTTCAATGGTTACACTTTATAATCGACCTTAAGCTGCGATCAGGCCTCCTTTTTTTCGGGGAAGAACGAAATTCGGCGGCGTAGGGGCGGACAGGTAAAAGCAAAAGAAAGAAGGACCGCCTTATCGCAGGTTAAATCGACCTATACAGCATAATAAACACTACAACAGGAAAATAATGCTCAGAAACTTCATTTGGATGGTCACACTTTAGGATTTAAATCACAGACTCAGAAGTTAGTATTATCTTGAACATCATAATAAAGGGCACCAAAGCAAAGAACTGCTCAGTAGCTTTTACCTGAATGGTCACGTCACATTGTAGGATTTCATCCCCAGTTAGAACCATTTTTACAGCAAAATAACCAGAAAGAGTAACAACTCAGGGAAGTCTTACCAAGATTTCCATAAATTTCCGCGGAATTAGGTTTCAGCTTCAAAGCTATTAGGAAGTGTTTCTCAGCCTCCTACAAAAGAACAAATAATTACTCAACTTTACTTTAATTTCCCTCATTAAAGATTCGTACAGTATGCAAAGAAATGCAGGCTAACAGGATGAGCGAACTTGAATACGCTTTGGGTTTCGCGTTCCTAACTTTAGCCTGCGCCACAGACGAAACTTAACTCTAGACTGTTCACAGTCCTCTAGTTTCCTGTAAGATTGTCGAGATCGAGCGCTTTGCGTTACGGGCTGCCATCTTGCATGAGTGTCAAAAGTACTTAGGGGGCGGGGCGGTTTGGGAGGAAGAGCTATAATCCCTGACGCCCGCCCCCTCGGTACATTTGCAAATCAAGATGGCCGCCATTAATTGTAAGACGCGCTATATCTCGACGATCTCACGGAAAAATAGGGGACTGTGAACAGTCGAACTTAACTCTGGTTAAGTCTGGTTACTGACTGGGGTTAGATCACATCTGCGACGCAGGCTATACTGACTAAATGCAATTTAATATTCCTTGACATGCTGAAAAAAAGAGAATCAATTCCTTGGAGAGTTTTATGGGGAGAACATTGAGAAATGGACATGTGTCCATCATTCATCGTGTACAGCAGTCAATAATCAGCGATCTAACCAGATGCCAACCTATGGTCTCCACCCTCCCCTCTCTTTCCTTTTTCTCTCTCCACTCCACCCTCCCCAGGGGTGGGGGAAAGCGCGAGGGGGACGATTTCCCGCCTATTTTCTCCTCCCATTATACACGTGTCCTGCTTATTTTATTCTTAAAATACTAGTGGAAGCCTTTACGGGAACACAGAGCCAGACCTAAAATCCCCTTCAGCGGCGTCATTGTCTGATCGTAGTGTAATTCTGTAACGAATCACGTACCACAAACTCATCTTTCTGTCCGAGCATGTTAGCAAGGTTGAAATGAACTGACGGCTCGTTAGGAATGTGGCTTTTAGCCTCTCTGATCACTGTTATCGCCGCATCTCTGTTACCTAGAAAGGGAAACCTGCCAGGCGTTACCTTAAAATTTAACTCGTCTGTCAAGAAACGTCACTTCGCACATTAATTTTTTTAGTACACCTAGCTGTGAGCCACCAACTAAAATGCCAGGATTGTGTGGTTGTCTAAGTGAGCTGGAGGCTTGCGAGAGTTTTGTTACTGGGGATCCGCCAGAAAATTGAAGATCTAAGTAGGGGTAGGAGGGGAGTAATTAACTGAAAATGCCCTACTATGCAAAAAACGTTTTTCAAGATTGTAGTTTAACCCTTGCAAGCTTTCCCACACCTTACAATAATTTCACTGTTTTCTTTAAAGGTTAAAAGGGTGATTAATCAGGAGCACCCAACGTCAATTTTCGGAAATATCCGTTAGGAAGACGATTTGACATCTAGAATTTTCGGAACATTTTTTGTAAAAGTTCTTGCTTGCCTGCTTCTCCTAGGATTTTTGAACATCTAAAAAATGGTATAATTGCCCATTTTTAACGGATTCTTACCGTAAAAAGGTCGCCTAGAATTTTCGGGAGCTGAAATTTTCGAAACGGTAAGTTTTGATCCCTATAAGTTTCGGATCACTAGACTTTCAGCTAGGAAATCCGAGCAGATGAAAAATTTGTAGGGGATAAAAATATGCCTATATCTACTGCTTAAATACTAAAATACGTTTAACAATGCTATGTTTAAGTGGTTTTGAACTCTATTCTCGTTGAATGCCCCTGATTGATGGGTCCAAAATTTACGTCAGTTGCTCGGAATAGTCATCATCTGAATAAAAAACCTGAGGCCGACGTTGCACTCATTTTATCCCCCCTCCCACACCTCTCTCTCTCTCTCTCTCTCTCTCTCTAGAAGAAAAGTAGGGCACTTTTGTAACACTTTTCACTAATTAAGATAGCTTCAACAATTCTGCTTGCTGCAAATTCTTTCAAGGTCAGAAACGTACTTTAACACGTGTTCCCAATGAATGTCAGTGGTCACCAAATTCTAATTTAATATTTATGAGCTACGCTCCCATATATACCTAGGAGGTTACAAATGCGCCCTATGTTGTGGTAACCGTCAATTTAAAGACTAAAAACCCCATTTCCTGGTCAAAATGGAGCTATTACTTTACCATTTATACGCCACATGATTCTCTTGATTACCACATTACTTGAAATTTGAGTTATAAAAGCTAGAAAAAATCTGCCGTGTAAGTATATGACTCTTCATGCCGATGACAAGAATCAAAGATCGGAAAAAGGCCATTTTGTGTTTTGCAAGATTGAAGAATCAATTTCATTAGATATACTTGACCAAACTAGCTCAAACTGAAGTATGAGGAAGAGCAATCATTAGGCAATATACCAACGCAGAAAGTAAGGAGAAAATGCGCTCTTTCATTTTTTAATAAATTTTAAAGTTATCAATGTGCGAAAAACGGCAACGTTACAAAAGTTCCCTATTTGCTAGATGTTCCAACGCTGTTCATGGGATATTTTTTTTGAGAGATAATAAACAATATTGTTGTCAAATTAAAGGCTATCAAGACAACAACAACTGACGTAAAACACTCGTCCATTCCTTTTAAGGGAAGGGAGTTACAGCTACGGAAAATGTTTGAAACACAAACGCAAGATAACCTTATGAGCTGATGAACTAGTTTGACTTACTACGGGGGTATTTAACAGAAATAAATTCATCAGTTGTATCCTTAACAACATGAAGAAATTCGCTCTCACTTGAAGCAATTCGCTCTTACCTTATGGATCACAACACAGCTTTTTTTTCGAAGATTGTGCTTAACAATCACTCACAGCAATTAATCGCTGGATAACACATGGAAGCACAATGTTAGCGCGGAACAACTGAACATTCCCTTCTCTAAAACAGTGCTTTGAGTTGTCTTTATAGACCATGCCATTAATCAACAAAAAGACGTTGACGCCGATTTCCTCTACTAGCTACAACCAAAAAACATGCCGCATTTGATAACCGAATCAACGACCTTTTTTAACGGATTTGAATAAAATAACACTCTTTTGAAAACTGCCTTGAGTTTTGTCTAAAATGTTTCTCGCGCGGTAGCGTAAAGCAGTCTAGAGCTGGATAACTCAGTCATTTTCCCCCAAAAGCTCCCTGAAACGTAAAAGGGACAGGTATGTTTGTTGAGTATTCTAAGGTTCAAGATAGTATATTTGGCAAGTTGTGAAAGGATCCGGCGATCATTGAGCTGCGAAGGGACCTCCCGATGAAATCCACTTTTTTCGTTAGTAATGCTTTCCCTTCTACATATTTCTATACTCTCTGACTTCGCGCGCCCAAAATAGTCATAACAAGACTGTCCTAGCTTTGGACGTTACAGCGGAATACCCTGCCACTTCAACAATACTCTCCCCAGCCGGCTAGGCGGTACGTAGAAACTAATTTAATGAAGAACAAATTCAAAATGGCATCCTGTATTATTACTGGCTAAGAGTAATATTCCTCGTTCTTTAAACCCTGGAGGGAAACAAGAGCGTCACGTGTGTAGTACTCCTCGTTCTTTCAGCTCAAAAGCGAAACAAGCGTTCTGTTTGACTTGATGTCTTTAAGAGTATGGATCGGGGGTTAACTAAGATCCTAATCGAAAGGAGCTTCCAATCACATCAACCTTTACTTGTTCTAAAGTCGACTGATGTGTAAATAAAGTCGAGTATTCATAGGTGTTTTAAAGTTCACGGCACCACCTAATGACCTACTTCACAACTATGTAGTTTTCAATGTGTATAGTTATCTTTGACAACCATTTTTATTAGTAGCTAGGCTTAAAACAATAGATCGCTGCCACTAAACTTTCCCGATCACTTTTCGAAGTTTTGGACCCGCCCAAAAACGCATGCATTAATGCTTGATTGAACGCTCGCAATTTGTATATTGCGTTATGTAATGTGCACTAAATATTGATCACTTCTGTATTTTTTAGTTATGTATTTTTAGCAAGGAAACAGAAACACTATTATTTGCTCTGAATGGGATATCAGGCTGGGCATCTCATATCCACTTCTACTGAGAGAGGCTCCGCAGCGGCGGGCCTATGGGTGGGGTGTTGATCAGAAGTCCAAATACTGTTTAGCAGACTGATTTTCGTGCAATTAAGTTGACTGCCTGAATTCAAGCTATCAAAGAATACTGGGGCATTCTAGGAAAATGCAAAGTCATTTTCAAACCTGCCACCAACTGAAGACTGTTATCACCCCCTTCCACGCCCTACTTGCATTATTCGGACATTGACGATGTGACACTTCGGGCTCTCATACACAAGCTACCTATCAGACTACGTTCGTCGCCTTAAAATTATGAAAGGGGTGATATTCCCACGAACAATCACATAACTTGCATTGCTAAAAAACGATCGAGTTCTAATTCTTGGTTATCTGCAAGTCTGTCTAGATTGTGCTATTAAATAGCAACAAACTAGCTACAAATATATGCCTACAAAAAAAGGTGATTGGAATAAAAGAAACATGTTTCTGCCGAGTCTGAAACATTTCTTATAAAATTAAGTGTTTCTAGAGGAAAACCACAAAGTTGCATCTTTGTTAAGCAACAAAAAACTGCCAAGCGCAATCTAAATAGGACTGGTTAGTGAGCTATTCAGGATCTGCGGTGGATAACACCTTTCAAAGGTTTTTGCACCCAGAAGTGTTGTAAAATTATTTTCTGCCAATAATTTGCTGTTTATCCTGTTGATCATGTCTAAATCAATGACGACAGAGTCCTTTTCAAAACTGTTACTAATTAAAACAACCTATAGTAGTACTGTACTGTACCTATAAACAGCGCTATGAACCACTGTCAACAATTAAATTAGTCTGTGTACATCCGCCCCCTCCCCTCCGATTTTTTCTGAGGGGTGGGGGCGGCTGTACTCAGGCTAAACAATTATTTGCTGAGGTTTTTGTGATATGCAGAATAATAATGGCCGAGGTAAGTGTCATCAGCCAAGCCGAAGGTCGAGGCTAATAACACTTACCTTGTTCGTTGTTGTTGTTTTGCAGCCAACCACGTTAATATGGACACTGAAGGGACCACAGAAAGTGTCCGTATTAACGGGGAGTGCGTATTAAGCGGCTCATGTTATTTAAGTCAAAAAACCTCTCTTTACTAGAAAAAAATACCAAAGAAATATAAGAGGACATAAGCTTCGTCAAATTAAACTTCTCTTACCTTCACAAGGCCGTCATAACGTGGTTTAAGTCCACGGAAACACTCAAAAATCCCTCGTTTATATATTACTCTATCAAAACCCTTCTCTGCGTAATTCGTTTGATGCCTAAAATCAGTGACGTCTAAAACCATCCTATCCGGTGTATTGTAGCGCTGGGAACATCGACATGCTGTCAACTGAAGAACTTTTTACCTTCAAAAGGGAAAGGTCTGTTACAGCACACAGTTGATATTGAAGTATCCGCGTTAGCGAGGCTGGCTCTCTAAGAGAATTCGTTGATTAGGCGGGAAATAAGTGTCTGCTGTCCACATTAACGGGTGTCGGTATTAAAAGGATTGAATTTAGAGAAAATGTAACGGCTTTCTTTCCCCGGGACAAAGAAAACTGTCCGTAATATCGAGGTGTCCGTATCAAGTGGGCGTCCGTAAAGCGGGTTTCGGACTGTATTTGCATGGAGCAAAAACAGTATTCGGTGATGTCCCATTAAGGCGTTTTGTCTAGAGAGATTATTGGGTGTTTTTAAGCTCTTTCTTCACTTTCGTTAAAGTGGCCACGGAGCATTTTAACTCCGCAATAGCGACTCGACATTTAGACAAAACACTTTTGGCTGTTGGACTACAAAAAATCACTTTTTGTAGCCGCGGGGTCAAAGGAATACCTGAAAATGTATAATAGTTTATGTATTTTGCCTTGCGTTCCAAAAAAAATGTTCACCGACTTCTTCACTTTAAGCATGGCGCATTATATAGAATTTGGACAACCGATAACACCCGCTAGTTTCTCATATCTAGTCGGCATCATGTTGTCCCTTATTCATCTTCATTAATATTAACATCAGTGACTTTGTAATGGCTCATTTTATTTTTAAATAAAGGACTGTCTTATATTCTTCCAGGTATATCAACAACGGTAACTAAATTGCATTTTCTTCTTATGAGTTTTCCTGTGAAAAAGGCGAGCCATGTCCAGCACTGGCCATGAAATCCAGAGTTTCTTCACTTCTTACTTAGTTCTACACTTCTCAGAGGTGTGGAAGGTTGGAATAGTCCGACAAAGTAAGGATATTGTCGCACTTTCCCCCAGTCATGAACCCTTTGTCATTCTTTACTTAGTTCTACACTTCTCAGAGGTGTGGAAGTGTGGAATAGTCCGACAAAGTAAGGATATTGTCGCACTTTTCCCCCAGTCATGAACCCTTTGTCATTCTTTACTTAGTTCTACACTTCTCAGAGGTGTGGAAGTGTGGAATAGTCCGACAAAGTAAGGATATTGTCGCACTTTTCCCCCAGTCATGAACCCTTTGTCATTCTTTACTTAGTTCTACACTTCTCAGAGGTGTGGAAGTGTGGAATAGTCCGACAAAGTAAGGATATTGTCGCACTTTTCCCCCAGTCATGAACCCTTTGTCATTCTTTACTTAGTTCTACACTTCTCAGAGGTGTGGAAGTGTGGAATAGTCCGACAAAGTAAGGATATTGTCGCACTTTTCCCCCAGTCATGAACCCTTTGTCATTCTTTACTTAGTTCTACACTTCTCAGAGGTGTGGAAGTGTGGAATAGTCCGACAAAGTAAGGATATTGTCGCACTTTCCCCCAGTCATGAACCCTTTGTCATTCTTTACTTAGTTCTACACTTCTCAGAGGTGTGGAAGTGTGGAATAGTCCGACAAAGTAAGGATATTGTCGCACTTTTCCCCCAGTCATGAACCCTTTGTCATTCTTTACTTAGTTCTACACTTCTCAGAGGTGTGGAAGTGTGGAATAGTCCGACAAAGTAAGGATATTGTCGCACTTTTCCCCAGTCATGAACCCTTTGTCATTCTTTACTTAGTTCTACACTTCCCAGACGTGTGGAAGTGTGGAAAAGTCCGACAAAGTAAGGATATTGTCGCACTTTTCCCCCAGTCATGAACCCTTTGTCATTCTTTACTTAGTTCTACACTTCTCAGAGGTGTGGAAGTGTGGAATAGTCTACTTAGTTCCACACTTCTCGGAGGTGTGGAAGGGTAGATTAGTCTGACAAGGCGCACTTTCCCTGAGTCACGAGAAGCTCAGTAAGCTTTATGAGCACTTGGTTTTATTTCTGTATGGTTTTTTACATTTTTCCTAAAGAACTATTTTTATTTTGAATAGCAGATATAACCATTGTTTCAATGCCAGCTGTTGAAAGACACTTAAAGTTAAGAAATCCGATCACCAACCAAGCTTTCTTCCTTATCAGTACGGGTTCAAATTTGATCATTGTTAGATCACGCCATATATCCACTGTTTCTCAGTTTTTCCTCTTCTCTAAGGTTATGTAAATGCTGGACATAAATTATGAAAAAGACGAAGTGTCCTCTGTTCATTTTCCTTGTCATTTTTGCATATTTGGACAGCCAAGAGAAGGTCTGCTCGCAAACTTCTGTGTCAATCTGTAGGTGAAACACAAAGAGGTCAGATGACAACATCAAAACGTCTGTATATCGCTTCATGGTAGAATGCACTTATATGCCGCGAAAGGATTAATTACCGTGATTAAATAACTTAGTAAGTGATAAGATTAAAATGAGTTTCAGTGTTGTGGCCGACGACCTATTAAATGAAACTGAGATCTTTATAGTACTAAATAAAATTAATAACATTGCACACCACATCTTTTTCCTCTCATTACCCCTTTGAGCTCTTCTACGTTGTTTGCGTCGCAGTTTTCTTTGCACCACTGATCGACATGGCCCTTCATGTGCATTTTGTCCACCAGAACCGAGAGCTGTGACAATCTCTTTGCAGTCCTTGTCACGTCCCGTCGAGAAGGGTTTTGAGCAAATTTCTTCAAATGGCATCCATCGTCATAAATAATGTACCCTGCGAGTAACTGATCAGTGGATGGTCATGGACAGGGTACAGAACTGTAATGATAAAAATCTTATTTCACGGCTTTGTGTATGTTTTAGTTATTATTATTATTATTATTATTATTATTATTATTATTAATACTATTTTCAGTACACAATGATATACAACAATTTTTAATGAATGTTCCTTACTTAAAGCCTCAAATATGTTTTCATTCCGGCTTAACAAATCGTGCAACACTGCGTAGACTTGAGTCTTTGATTCCGCGCAAAATAATTCCGACCACCGGGTAATCACTCCACACGGCGACATAATACAAAGTATTCCTAGGAGTAAACAATCATTTTGTGAATACTAATTTGTGAACTTGAGAGGAAGTAAATCAAACATTTTTAACGAACACTCTAAAAATAAGTATATTCATGTAGATGCTCCTGCCTGTATTTCTAGACGTCTACACTAGGGGCTTGCGCTGAAAAAAAATTTACGTAGCCATGTTCATGAGAAGAAAAAAAAAAATTAGTAATGTAAAATTACATTTGAATCACTTTTGAATTCTGCGAAGAAGCTGTTCTATATTACAGTCAGGATTCCGCGTGACAATATCGAAATATATATAAACTCAGTACTAAAATTCTGGTCAAATTCAATCCTCAAGGTGTATAGTGACCGCAAGGAGACCCTCCATTGTGACGGGGCTTGTGCCCTGAAAAGAGAACAATTTGCATTTTACCTGCAGAGCGGTCATTCTTCCTCTGCCTTGCATCTCGGTCCTTCTCTGTTTTGCAGGACAAGGCTGCGTCTCTCTTGCATGCAAAGATTCTGTATTTACAACAAACCACAAATCAGCTATAAAGTTTCCCGCCTAATTATTTGGAAAGTTCTTGTGGAATTATTTGAGTTTACCAAATATGAACCCTTTTTTCGATCTCATGGTAATTTTATTGTAATCTCCCACAAACATTATAGCTTTGCTTATCAACAGAGCTACGTACTATTCGGGTCAAAACTGTCCGTAATAGAGGAGTCGGCAGTAGTATGACTAAGTGTCCCAGCCATGAAATGACAATTGAGCAATAATACTAGAAGTACGAAACCAACAATGGAATGCAATCTGAATTGTATGGTTTTCTGCTTTTCACTACATGTCTTTGTATTTTCTTAGTATCTTTTTTATAAGAAGCTTAGTTTTTGATGGTTTTTCTTTCATACCCTTCTTGTGGTATTTCATTGTTGGAACATTTCGGCTTCTTTTCAGGTGGTTGAGAGAGGGTCTCAATGGGGTTAACCGATAGGCGTAAAAACGGACAAAAATTTAGGCGATAGCCGTAAAAATTAAAAAAATTTAACCGTTAGGCGTAAATAGCGTAAAAAAGAGTTAACCGTAAAAGGAAGTGTTCCCTAGATTTGCTACTTTTAAGGAAGGTACTAAACTCACTTATGGTTGCGTTTTTTTGTTTCCCGGCTAGTGTGACTCCGTACGCACGTTAGGCCAAGCGCCTTTTAGGTGTTAACCAAGACCTAGGCTCCATTTCCGGCGCTTTCTTGGGGAACTAATTTTTTCCATAGCGAAAGTGAAACAACACGCAGAGATGTCACTGTTTGAAAAACACGTTGCCGATAAACAACATTTCCCAGTTTTTCTCGGACGCTACGGTAGACATCGCCATGCCTAGTCCCAGTTCGGCGTCTTCCCACGCAATCTCGGTCAAGGCATTTCAGTGGCGAACTCGCTCGGACCACATGACCCGAAAGGCATCAGCCGCGCGGAATAATACGGCCTACGGACAAGGCAACGGCAAGACAGTCGTTCCGTACAGTCCTTCGCTATCATTAAAAACACTGGACACGGAAATTTTGTTATTGGCCGTTTTCACACTATAGCCTGTGTACAGTCGCGCCCTCCCCACAGACACCCCTTCTCCGATTTTTTTCTAAGGGGAGGGGGCGGCTGTACACAGGCTGTCTGGAACGGATAATCCTGTCTTCAAAAGTCAGGCGGATTGTTTATTCAAAATTAAAACTATTCCATTGCCAAATTAAGACGTATCACCTATCTGACGCGAATCATCAAACGGATAACCCGTCTCACACGAATAATCCTTCTCTAATGTGAAAACGGCCATTTCTGTTATAATGAATGTCGCGCCCCGGCCTTGAGTTGGGCGTTCGCGTGTCTGCTTTTGCTTTTTCACAAAGATTGTTTTTAAATTGACTATTGACATTTCTATGTGTAAAATAATATCAGAAGTGCAATACATTATAAAAAGTATGATCTATCAAATGTTAAAATTTTTCAAAAGGATAGCTTATTTCATCCCGATATGATTCGAAGACCTTTATTTTGATTTAAAGATACAAAAAGATACAGGTTAATTAATATTTAACTTTTTGAAACAAAAGAAGTTAATTTTTAACTTTTTCGTTAACCGTAACTGAAAAAAATTAACCGATAGCCGTAAAAGAGCCAAAATTTTAGCCGATAACCGTAAAAGCCACCACCCCATTGAGACCCTCTTGAGATGATTCTCCTCTCTGGAATGCTGACTTTAGCGTAGATGACATCTGACCATTGTAATTGTCTCCTACCACTGTTACCACTGTTTCCAGTCTTTTCTCATAACCTTCTATCAGAACTGTTGAGATCCCGTTGCATGGTTCCCACGTGGCCTCAGACTCACTTTTTCCCAAATACTTCACCTAACAATGAAGGGAACAAGAGCGCAATAAGAATTGCTACATTATTTAACTTGGCCGAAAGAATGTTATGCCACATTTAAGACTGTTAACAAAATGGAAATACGTAATACATGGAGCAGTTTTAACGTGACTTTCGCGTTAATTGTTGGTTAGGCCAAGTTGTTGTTGTTGCGTGTGTGTGACCCTTTTCTTTGTACAATGATTTGCCTTGCCTTCTTTAACTATTTCCATTTTTCCGCTTGTTATTTATGTTAGCATGACAAACGTTATATTTCTTGACATCTTCGTTTATGTACCTTGTAATAGGTGTTACTCCTCGTCACTTTACTATCCATAATCTTTTCTATCACAAACTCTTTATCTGGGATTTTCCATTTGCCTTGGCTCTTGCACGGGTGATCGGTCCGTAAGAGAACTCCTCACATTCAATGGCAGCACCAGCAACTTTTTCCTCATCAGAAGCCGTTTGCAGGTTACACACAAATTCTGCATGGTCTTCACAAAACCTGGAGTTATATGCAGGTGAATTGATACAGCCAGTGCGAATTGAGCCAGGTAGACCTTCATACGATATGTAACCAGCGTCTCTACCCATGCAAATGTCTCTCCGATTTTTCATATTTCCATCTAAGACAAGGCAACGGCCACATCCAGGAAACGTGCAGGAATGGCCTGGAAAGAGAAAGAGGTTTTGTCAACATATTATTTAACCTCACTTCTTTTGACTTAGAAGAAGACAAGATACCTTTAGCACGTTTTTTTTTAAGTAGAAAAAACAACAAGATTTTGGGACGTTTTGACTTCTGACAAGACAACAAAAAATGACGTCCTACCTGCATAGTGCGCAGTGAATGCTTCGTGAAGAGACGGAGCCAGATTGGTGATAGTTTCGCTGAAATTCTTGAAGGATATTTTCTTTAGAATAAAGGATCCCGGGAAGAAATGTATCATTTGCAATTGCAATTGATTTGAGCATTAAGTTTATCAAGGTGATCTTAAAGGGAGGAAGATAGAACGCACATTCACTGCATTCTTTACTGCCTATTTTTAGCGTTGTCACGATCGTAAATGTGGCATTCACATTTAAATGATATGGAAATTCCTTAGACAAAACGCTTTATACCCAAAGGGTTTGAATTGGGTACGACATTGAGTTGGCCGAATAGATCTATAGGAAGGAGAAGAACCCAGAATAAGACGTCTCATATATGGCACATTGATGAAAAATTTCAAACATAAAAATCCATAGATGAGATGACTTTGTTCAGGTTTCCGTTGAAAAATAAATAAATAAATAAACTAAGATAAAGGACTGACGGGGACTTCGTGACAGAGAAAACGTAGGCTTGTTTTATGGTCGGGTATTCAAACAGATGGCAGTGAAACAAGGCTAATATCTTCTAGTCACGGAATTGTTGTCTTAACTTAAAAATAGCATTTAAAAAGATGTAAAACGAGTTGCAGGAATAAAACCAACAAATACTCCCACTGCGCTTTATTCTCATTTCATACATAGGAGTGTAACTAAAATAAGAATGACAAGGGGTTAGTGCCTGTGAAAAAATGTGACATTATCCTGACTTTGTCAGACTTTTCTACACTTCCACACCTCTGAGAAGTGTAGAACTAAGTAAAGAATGACAAGGGGTTCTTAACAGGGAGGAAGTGTGACATTATCCTGACTTTGTCAGACTTTTCCACACTTTCACACCTCTGAGAAGTGTAGAACTAAGTAAAGAATGACAAGGGGTTCTTAACAGGGAGGAAAGTGTGACATTATCCTTACTTTGTCAGACTTTTCCACACTTCCACACCTCTGAGAAGTGTAGAACTAAGTAAAGAATGACAAGGGATTCTTAACAGGGGGAAAAGTGTGACATTATCCTGACTTTGTCAGACTTTTCCACACTTCCACACCTCTGAGAAGTGTAGAACTAAGTAAAGAATGACAAGGGGTTCTTAACAGGGAGGAAAGTGTGACATTATCCTGACTTTGTCAGACTTTTCTACACTTCCACACCTCTGAGAAGTGTAGAACTAAGTAAAGAATGACAAGGGGTTCTTAACAGGGGAAAAGTGTGACATTATCCTGACTTTGTCAGACTTTTCCACACTTCCACACCTCTGAGAAGTGTAGAACTAAGTAAAGAATGACAAGGGGTTCTTAACAGGGAGGAAAGTGTGACATTATCCTGACTTTGTCAGACTTTTCTACACTTCCACACCTCTGAGAAGTGTGGAACTAAGTAAAGAATGACAAGGGGTTCTTAACAGGGAGGAAAGTGTGACATTATCCTGACTTTGTCAGACTTTTCTACACTTCCACACCTCTGAGAAGTGTAGTACTAAGTAAAGAATGACAAGGGGTTCTTAACAGGGGAAAAGTGTGACATTATCCTTACTTTGTCAGACTTTTCCACACTTCCACACCTCTGAGAAGTGTAGAACTAAGTAAAGAATGACAAGGGGTTCTTAACAGGGAGGAAAGTGTGACATTATCCTGACTTTGTCAGACTTTTCTACACTTCCACACCTCTGAGAAGTGTAGAACTAAGTAAAGAATGACAAGGGGTTCTTAACAGGGGAAAAGTGTGACATTATCCTGACTTTGTCAGACTTTTCTACACTTCCACACCTCTGAGAAGTGTAGAACTAAGTAAAGAATGACAAGGGGTTCTTAACAGGGAGGAAGTGTGACATTATCCTGACTTTGTCAGACTTTTCCACACTTTCACACCTCTGAGAAGTGTAGAACTAAGTAAAGAATGACAAGGGGTTCTTAACAGGGAGGAAAGTGTGACATTATCCTTACTTTGTCAGACTTTTCCACACTTCCACACCTCTGAGAAGTGTAGAACTAAGTAAAGAATGACAAGGGATTCTTAACAGGGGGAAAAGTGTGACATTATCCTGACTTTGTCAGACTTTTCCACACTTCCACACCTCTGAGAAGTGTAGAACTAAGTAAAGAATGACAAGGGGTTCTTAACAGGGAGGAAAGTGTGACATTATCCTGACTTTGTCAGACTTTTCTACACTTCCACACCTCTGAGAAGTGTAGAACTAAGTAAAGAATGACAAGGGGTTCTTAACAGGGGAAAAGTGTGACATTATCCTGACTTTGTCAGACTTTTCCACACTTCCACACCTCTGAGAAGTGTAGAACTAAGTAAAGAATGACAAGGGGTTCTTAACAGGGAGGAAAGTGTGACATTATCCTGACTTTGTCAGACTTTTCTACACTTCCACACCTCTGAGAAGTGTGGAACTAAGTAAAGAATGACAAGGGGTTCTTAACAGGGAGGAAAGTGTGACATTATCCTGACTTTGTCAGACTTTTCTACACTTCCACACCTCTGAGAAGTGTAGAACTAAGTAAAGAATGACAAGGGGTTCTTAACAGGGGAAAAGTGTGACATTATCCTGACTTTGTCAGACTTTTCCACACTTCCACACCTCTGAGAAGTGTAGTACTAAGTAAAGAATGACAAGGGGTTCTTAACAGGGGAAAAGTGTGACATTATCCTTACTTTGTCAGACTTTTCCACACTTCCACACCTCTGAGAAGTGTAGAACTAAGTAAAGAATGACAAGGGGTTCTTAACAGGGAGGAAAGTGTGACATTATCCTGACTTTGTCAGACTTTTCCACACTTCCACACCTCTGAGAAGTGTAGAACTAAGTAAAGAATGACAAGGGGTTCTTAACAGGGAGGAAAGTGTGACACTATCCTGACTTTGTCAGACTTTTCTACACTTCCACACCTCTGAGAAGTGTAGAACTAAGTAAAGAATGACAAGGGGTTCTTAACAGGGGAAAAGTGTGACATTATCCTGACTTTGTCAGACTTTTCCACACTTCCACACCTCTGAGAAGTGTAGTACTAAGTAAAGAATGACAAGGGGTTCTTAACAGGGGGAAAAGTGTGACATTATCTGACTTTGTCAGACTTTTCTACACTTCCACACCTCTGAGAAGTGTGGAACTAAGGATGAAAAAGGAAAGTAGGGATCTTGTGGCCAGCACTGGACATTTGTGAAAAAGGCCTTTGTGAAATTATTCCTGTCCTTAAACTACAACTAAGTAAAGATCACACAGTAAACAAGTCCCATACCCCCACTCTGGGGTACTCACTATAATGGCCAAAACGAGGAAGCTGACCGCCCGAAAGGGCTTCCTTTTCCAGGCTTCAGGTATATGAAAGGGTAGTAATTTTGCTAGTTGAAGTGTATAAAAGGGCAGGGAAATCTTTGATTACTACAATCACTGAAAGTATTTCTTTAAAAAAATCGTTAGTTACAAAAGTGCCAGATTGTTACAAAAGTGCCCCACTCGTTACAAAAGTTCCCTATAACGTTACAAAAGTTCCCTGTTGTCGTTACAAAAGTGCCCTAGTGACGTTACAAAAGTTCCCTTGGTTACAAAAGTTCCCCACCTTGGTTACAAAGGTTCCCTATCGCGTTACAAAAGTGCCCTTTTTTCGTTACAAAAGTTCCCGTTCTTATGGCTCTCTCTCTCTCTCTCTCTCTCTCTCTCTCTCTCTCTCTCTCTCTCTCTCTCTCTCTCTCTCTCTCTCTCTCTCTCTCCACCAGTGCTACGTTTAGTTTTACGGGTATTTCAGTTCCTACACGAAGAGGACAGAAGTCAAACAAGGATCGGAAGTCATAAATGGGAATCGAACTCAGGACCTCTGGCATAGAAGGTCTGGGGCCTAGCACTAACCAACATGAACTAAGCTGAAACCTTGCTTCTGCGCTCGAAATACGTTTGCTTGAGTTCTTTTAAACTTTCCTAAAAAAGTGAGTTATTTTCTCCCTTCCCTTATACAAATCGAAACAAATTTTGCATGGTCGGCACTCAAGTGAAACCACGATCAGCAAGCGAATGATTTCACTGCCAATTTTTGAACGTTTTCGCGTCAATTCTATGATCGATAAGAGTATGGATCATGGAAATTTATTGTCCATTTGTCTTGTACAATAACATTAAGAGCCTTTGACGTCCACTCGCTAAATGATTCTCCACAAACTGCGCGCAAGAGAAAGAGAAAAACCAAGAGACTATAAAGGGGACAGAGAGGGCATCCCCCATATACACCCTATTCCATAGGTAATTCGTCTCGAGTTATTTTTAGAATCGGGATAAAGTTACTTCGCGCGAGGCGTGGATGTTTCGTGGAGGTTTCGCATGACTAAACGCCGTGCAAAACATGTCGGGCGAAAGGCAATGAAAGCGTAAAAAGATCGAGAGCATTCCTGAATATTGAAGCGAATTAAATGAGTGGGCGCTCACCTGGGAAAAAGGAATCGCTGGACTCTTTGATAACCCGTGAAATCAGTTTAACTCGAAGTTGTCGTAACCTCAGTGCTTTAATAAAATGAGAAATTTCGCCGGTCTATTGAAACTGGTCGTTTGTACAATAGGGAGTTTAAGATCAAACGACGCGGACGACAACTAGAACGTCAAAAAAACAATAGGTTTAATTAGCAAAACAACAACCTCGCACGTGCAACACACTTTTTTGTTCATTTCTTTCCTGTTTTTGCACGACTACGACGTGAAAATGCCTAATTTCGCGTTTTTATGGAGGACGTAAACAAGCAACGACGAAATTTTATTTCTCTTTCTGAGCTTGAATATGGTCCCTCGAAATTCAGCTTCAGGAGGGTTCGCCTACAATTGACAAAGTAAGTGGGTAGGAATAATCGCTATAAAGACTGAAAAAACTCAAATTCACTTTTTAAGCGACGTTCTTGTCGCCGTCGCGCCGTTGGATCTTAAAGTCCTTAATAAGGCAACTAGGACGCCAAGTGTTATTTTTTGTTGAATAATAAAAGACTAATAAAGGAATAAATATCAAACCAGAAACTGCTCTCTTCAAACTGTAAATTATAAATGATCCTGAGAGAATATTCAGTGTATTAAGGATTTCCCTGCTGTACTGTTAGCTCTATACAAGAGAGGAAGGGCGATTCTTTTTTAATTTCCGTTTCGCTGACACAGCTTTCGCAGAAATCTCGCTGTAGGCGTTTTCGTCGACAAAAGGAATAGCAAAATCGCTCTCCGCGTCTTCGCCCATTTTGTTCCGCGTCAATTCGTGGAGGACGCGTGGCTCTAGTGTGGGTCGTCCACGCGGAATACATTCGCGCTATGTGATTGGCTGTTGTCCAATCCCCCTTGGGATCTGCGGTTCTAAAAATAACTCGAGACGAATTACCTATGGAATAGGGTGTATATGGGGGATGCCCTCTCTGTCCCCCTTTATAGTCTCTTGGAAAAACAAATTGCGCCACCGTCACGTAATTTCCATCACGTCGGACCATTGGAAAAGTTATTGGGTGGGGGGGGGGGGGGGGGGGGGGGGTGAAGCATCATAAAAATATATTTGTGCAAGGGAAAATCTTATGAAAAAGTTCATGCAGGCCGAGTACCCCCAAAAAATATTCCCGCACTGGCCTACAAAAATTCAAGCAAAGGGAAATGTTCACGAACAAAAATTGATGTGGCTCGAAAATTCCCCATCCACTCTCCCAACCCCATAATTATTCTAATGGTCCGTCCGTTATCGACGGTTATCGACTATAGCTCTCGACCAATCAGCACAAAAAATCGCTCAGTTACCGTAAAATCCTTCCTCCCCACCCGTTAAAAGGCCCCTTGCAGACATTTACCTGACTTTTCTAAGAGTAGAGCATGATTCATCCAGGCACCCACATGATCGTTTTTTAAATTGATGGCTGTTTTAAATGCAGCAATGGCTTTTCCAGTTTTGTCTTGATCGATGTACTGGAGGAGAAGATTTTAAGGTCAGTATAAATAAGCATGAAAAAGCAATGAATGGGAAACTATCCAGGGTTCACGTAAAAGGATTATATCATTGTATCTGCACTGCTTGCACTATTCATTTTGAACATTTAAAAACTATTGCCCTTTTTTCTTACCAGATTTCCAAGGTTGAAAAAAGCGTCTGGATATCTTAGTCTGTATTTTATAGCGTTGCTGTAGCATTTTTCGGCCTCCTAAGAAACAAATTTTGTAGGATCAGTGGAGTTCGAAGTTGTGCGGAAGAAATAATCGTGCAGAGAGAATCCAAGGAAAGAAATAGGAAAAAGTGGCACAAGACGAAGCACAAGTTCGATTTGAGTATACCCTTAATTCTCTCTCTGCTAGATTGGCTCACCACCACCTGCGCACCTGGCCGCTCTCCGGTTGTTACACAGAAAAACAAAGCTTGCTGGAAGGTCAAATCCTAATCAATAATTTGTGGAAACATGAATAAAGCTATCAAACTCACATCTTCTTTATGAAATGCTGCCTTTACGGTGCCTAAGTTCATCCAGCCCGCCGCAAAGTTATTCCTATACACAAGAATGGCTGCGTTAACAAGTTATCTCAGACCGCGGGGGAGGGGGGGGGGGAGTAATCCCTTATATAAGCTATATCATGCGCCATCTCAGCAAAAAAGCGAGACATTGGAACTTTAGACAACTTCCTGTTTTACACGATATTTACATTATTTAGGAAATGTGATTTGAAATAAACGCCGCTCTCAATTAAACGCCACCGTTGAATGGGCACCGCATCGAAAAGGCTTAAACTTTAACAAACGCCCCGGCGTTTAATCGAATAAATACGCTATTAAATCCAATTCCACTAATGACACCAATCGTATTGTATTGGGCCTCTCTATTAGCTTTTCAACAATGAACAGCCTTCTGGGACAATGCATTTTGGCGATCCGAGAAGAAAGAACCACATGAGCCGAAACGAACAGGCCGCGCGGGAATAATGAGGCTACAGTTAAGCAAGGTTCTAGTAAGTACTCGCGCGAACACGATCTCGCACACCTTGTACAATGTACGGGTCTCAAATAGGCACTTTTGGATAACACTTCGAGTTTTCAAACCAAAATCGTGTGCATCATACAATTACTTATCACACCAATCTGAACCCGGCTAAAGTTTACTAATGTAGAGGTCAGCAACAGGGAAGAGTTACAGTCCGGGGGATATAATTACCTCAAAATTCCTAAGTCGTAATCATGCTTGATTTCTTACTCAGAGTCAATTTGGGGGATAGGGGGTCCAAACCTACCAACTCCTGTACCTTGCATTCCCGGCTCCCGCCCCTTTTCTCCCACCAGCTCTTTTTTCGATTACGAAAGATTGAATATTGTTGCATAATTTCCCCTCCCCGCCCTTTAAAACACCCATTTCCCGCTCTTTCCTGTCCCGCCTCCCGCACCCCTTCTGTCCCCTAATTCTCCAGGCTCCCACCCCCTGTCCTCCCCCGTTAGTCAAATGTTAAGGTCACTAATGCGTTTAGAACTTCATTTAATGACTTCAAATTAGAGAGAAAAACGCTTAAGTATAACATTGCAAAAAGACTAACCTTATTTCTACAGCTTTTTCTAACAGTGCTTCAGCTTCTATATATCTTCCATCTTCCTTAAAAAACATGTTTTTTACACTAAAATTTTAAAATTACCTCATTTCAAGTCTACTAATAAATTACAATTTCAGACAGTAATTTTGCAAAACCAAAAAACATAATCAAGAAATAGCCTCCTTCTTCTAAATGCAACGCGAGTAAATCGTGATTATTACGGAGCGATCTAAAAAGTTCCAAAAGTTCTGAATGTTTTTCAGGCTTCTTACGCAATTGCATAAATTGCGTTCATAACTGCGAGGACCACTCTTAATTTGATTTCATTTCCGCAGTTCTTATATGATTTATTTCACATACATCTACCACATTCATCTCTTGAACACATAATTGACCAGCTCCCAACATTAGTGGCTTCATAGCTCAGTTGGTTAGAGCATCGCACCAGTATCGCCAAGTCACGGGTTCAAATCCCGTTGAAGTCCTGAATTTTTTCAGGCTTCTTACGCAATTGCATAAATTGCGTTCATAACTGCGAGAATCATTCTTCATTCGATGAATGGAGAACTTTTCAAAAAAGGACAACCTTGCGAGTTGTACCCAGTTTTTTGGTTGAATCGATCGCCTTCGATCATTAGTAGCTTTTCGGGTTTTAGAGGAGTTTCCTATCTGTTTATTCCCATTTCATTTTGGTCGAATAGAAAAAGCCGAAAATTCAAAAACCTAGAGAATGCATTCTTTTTGCAGGGTTTGTATCCCAAAAATTGATTTGCGATACAAAAATCCGCCATGGGTTGTTTTTTTTGGCGATAATTACAATGACAAATATGAGCTTGGTGTGATCTTGCTTCTCGTCAGAGGATCAAATTTGAAAGGAATCTTTATTGAAATGTTCACTGCCACAAAAACTAAGTACGCATATTTTGGAGCATTCACATGTTTGCTACCTCTCCGTTATTGAACGTCTCATGTGCGTCAAAAATAAAATACATGTACTTAACATGCTGTACAAGGACGTCATACCTTGATAAGGTTTCCCAAATTGTTTAAAGCTTGATCGTATGTTGGGTTTAACCTGCCAAAAATCAGTTGATATCGTTCTAGTCTTTTTTTTTTTTTTTTTTTTTTTTTTTTCAGACATGCAAGGTTTAGAACAACAAAACTTTACTAGAAATACGCGAATCGCATATCCTCGCGAAGCAAGGGGGGAAATTAAGGGAAAAAAGCCATTAGGGTAGAGAAAATATATGAAAAAAATATAAAGAAAAAACAACAAAAAGAAAAGAAAAGAAAAACGAGCTCTTCCAAGAATCAAACACAGTGTATCCTGTGTATTGGCGCAATTCTATACGTGGAACTTCCGCAGGCAAGGGCCGTTCCCAAAACCTTTTCATACTTGGATAAAACTGCAGGCTATTTTTTTATTGTTAAAACCACTCAAAGGAAACTTCATTCAGGTACAGGGAAGAACTATCATTTCACTCCACGTCAATTATCAAGAAATAAACCAGTACAATGCGTGTTTATCAGTTCCACACGGTACCTGATTGCTTCTCTATAAAACTTCTCAGCAATCACTGCACGTCCTTTTTCAGCTCTCAGCTTGCCAATGTTGTTGTGAACCTGTTGAAGGGACAATACTGATCATAAATATACTAAGGTCCAAAAGAGCTACAGCGAAATTCTCTCGTACGCAACCAAGTCAAAATGCCAGGAATAGGTGGTTACAGGGAACAGGGGCTACAGTGTAGTTCACGCTATTTCCTATTCTTTTTTTTTTTTAAAAAAAGAAGCTAATAAACGTTTTTCAGATCAATTGAATTCCAAAATTAACTAGGTTCCGTTTTGTTGTTTAAGACTATATTAAGGCATCAAAGCTGTTTCCTGTTTTGTTCCTGTTTTTTGTTTTTGTTTTTTTTTTTTTTTTGGGGGGGGGGGTCAGTTTATTGGGGCAAAACTGCAATCATGAAAGGATTAACAAGAAGATATATGATTAAAGAAATACAATAAAAATAATTAATTATAATCACAAGAATAATTACAAAAACAATTGCTGATCCCCAAAAGGGCAAGTGCAAACGGGACCCTAGACCCATACAAGGCACTGCCCTGTTGTTACTTACAATTACAATTTCAATTACAATGCTAATGAATAGCTTATTTTACCCTTGAAAAAAATTAATTCAAAGCCTAGATGTACGTTAACAAAGAAAGTGAATAAAAAAATACAAGAAAGTGGATGTGGTAGGCACAGTCACTTCGACCTGTGACTTAAGCACAGAATTGTCCTTCTGCCCTGACCCAACAGGGTCCAACAATATCCACCTGACATAGCCCCTTTTTCTGGAGGAGGTCACTTCCTAGAGTTTTCCACCTTGACTGGCAAGACTGATTACTAACAGTATTTTGCATAAATGGTCCCTTATGGGAGGTCTTGCTAGCTGTATTCATGACTGTGAGAACATCCCTTCAGCTATTTCATTTACCTTGGCATTGAGTGGACAAACAGTGAGTCCAGAAGTGAATAAAAAGTCTTCATCAACCCATTCTGCGGATCTCTGAAAAAAGGAAGAAGGCAATGTAAAAACAGCCATAACTTCAAGAACGTTTTCAGGCGAACACCAGAGGGACAAATCAACGTGTCTGTATTATGGAGAAGCTCATATTTTTTAAGCTTTCTCCAGGGTTCTCTTTAAGTGCTGGCAACTGGCTAAAAAACCGACTAGGATTGAGCCATGTACTCTTTGGGAAAAATGGTAAAGCAAGGCCGAATGCAAGCCTGAAATTAACTACAGAACTTGATTGCTAAGCCACCTACATTTACATCCCAGCTGTATACTTTAAAACTTAGTGAGAACCCTGAGCTCAGCATCTTTTGACAGGGGGTGCCTGTATCATAGTAGTATCAGAGGGGGAAAGGGTATGACCAAGACTTTAAGTCCATGAAATCTGAGGCAAGAACTGGCCCCCACGAAGATTTCTTAGGAATTTGCCACAAGTCCCTTGCCTAACCTGGAAACGTCTGCATAGGCAGCAAGTCAAAGCAAATTACGTAATAACTTTTGGTACAGAATATAACATGGTGATATAGATGGTAAAAACATGGATGAAAGGGAGACTGCAATGCAATTACACCCTCACTCTTTGATTGTCTAACATCAGGCTTAATTCCAGGCACCCCTTTGATATGATTATCTGAGGCTCTATGAGCGGAAGGGTCATTTTTCTTACCTGTACTGTTCGAGCCATGTACAAAGCTATCAGGGCACCAACAGTAAATCCTAAAACCTACAGGTGCAGGGCAGCAGAAAATATCAAATAATTAATTCTTGTCAGGGTGTTACACAGGGCGCAGAGGTGTTATTTGTCTCTTTATTATATCATACAGTGTAGCTGCTGTTATTCGTCCACAGTCATTACCTTCAGTGGTTTTCCGGAGCATTGGATAATATTTAACCAGGTTTGTAAGACGATCGCATGACGGTTTGCTTGATTCCACAGTATAAAGTCAAAGGGAATGTGCGGTATCAACTGTAAAATTTAACTACAATCACCAACCAAGGTCACAAATAACTCCTCTGTGCCCTGTGCGTGTTACACATGTATATTGCTATACACTGCTTACGCTGGTGAAGGTTTCGGCTCCCTACTTTGTACCCAGCATACCCTTCAACCCTTTAAGCCCCAATATCCACATACAAATTCTACACACTGATATTTATACATTTACTTAGAGATACGTTGAGAGAGTTAAATAAAAGATCAAAGCATTTTCTCTTTGGTGATCATTTAGTTAATTCTAATAACCATTTCTCTTGACAAATTATGTATGGATGTCGTTTGGGGAAAATTATTGATGTTGGTCACCATCTGGACTTAAAGGGTTAATCCATGTACTTGTACACAATATGATGATGCCTGGGCCCTGCATACCAGTGTCAGGGTTGTCATGGTTACAAGGTACACTCAGCTGCAGTTCTTGGCTCCACCAGACTCTTAGGTACTTCCCCTCCTTGTGCTCCTCTTTTGGTCAGTTAAATTCAAAGGATAAATACTACCCATAATCTGCCTAATGGAGTGTTTCCCCTGCAGAAAAACAATCGCTTCCTCCAACAAGGTCAAGACACATTGCTAAAAAGAGCATAGCACCTAAATAACATACATGTACATGTAAGCAGTCTTAATTTCAAACCAGCATATTACACGTCTTTGAAGAGTGACAAGTGAATATATAAGCAGTCTTAATTTCAAACCAGCGTATTACACGTTTTTGAAGAGTGACAAGTGAATATATACTGGTATACATCATTCTGCTCACCTTTTTTCCTAAGTATTTCTTGCTTAGTGCGGCAAATCCAGGAACAGTGATCAGACAAGAGCCAATACTGGAGAGATACAGCACCCTTTCAGCTACAACAAAACCAACTGTGAAGAAGATATTTGATGCTGGAAGGAATGGAACAACAAGGATAGCAAGTCCCATGGTTAGAATCCTGAAAAAAAGAAGATTTATCTCTCTTGTCAAACACAACATGCAATGAACTGCAAATTATGCAATGTAGCAGGTGTACATGTGTTATCAAGCACAGAAAATTGATGATCATGTTTGTTGAATTTAGACCATTTTTTTTCCATTTCTCCCACACAGACATTCTTAGGACTCCATCACACATTGACAGTTCTGCCCCATGACTGTTGGGGAGGACTGCATTACGAGCCAAAAGAACATCTGCTTGGGAGGCCTATTAATAATTATTCCAACACATAGACAATTACTACTGGAAAAAAGTCAGAACCACAGGACCAAAGTACTGTTAAGTAAATGCATTTGAATCTTAGCAGCCTACATTAAGTTGAACAGTTAAGTAAAAAACAAGATGTTGATATATATTGGTCCAAGAATTCACTTTGCATTCACATCACAAAATTGACTGGCTCAGCTTAATTAAGGCATTCTCCCTCTCTTGGTGTTTGTGCCAGATAAACTTGAAAGTGATACATATGTGCTGGTGGCCCACAACTACATGGTCTGCAGCTATCAAATTTCTTATCAGAACAAAGTTAACTTTGTATTCAGGTTACACAATACCAGAAAATTATGGAATATCACACCACATGAATTAAATTTGTATTCAAAACTGGAATGAACTCATTCCAGAATGACTTGTGTAGGAATCATTAAGTAAACATGTACAGAGTAATAAAGTAATGGAGATGGGATGGACTCATTTGTGAGTAGCCTCTAAAAGAACCTTACCGTTTTATTTGCAAATTCCTCCCACATAAACAGTATGCAAGAAGCAGGAGAAGCACAGTCCAGTCATGGCAACAATGCAGAGTATACGTGGATCACTATAGGTGTTGATTATTGGCACACAACCCATTGACCAATCAAAACAAAGCCATTGAGGTACAAGGAGAAGCCAGGCATTAATGGCATAGAGATAGTTATAATTAATTATCTGTGTGTGGAAAAATAAAACAGCCATTGCAGTTGATTCACTTAAATGTAATTATAATAACATTAGTAAACTAATGAGTCAGCAAACTACTGAAATTAAACCAGTAAATTTGTATCTTTCTGGCCTATGTATTTAAGAGGGATGTACATCAAAAGGATTAGTGCCTTTATATTTTCATAACTGTGCTATAATCAATTGGCAAAATGAGTTTCTGTAACAAAAATAAATAAACTGAAGATATATTAACTAAAGATTCATCCAGTAAATTTATTCTGAATGCATTCTTCTTTACTCACTCTCATAATAAAAGACTTCTCAAATGATGTTGGATTATCAACGACCTGGAAAACTGGAGGTGAAGAACCCATGACTTGCCATCGACATAGCAGAAGGAGGATACCAGTGACTAGTAAAGCCACTTGTCTAAAAATCAGGCCTTTCAGCCATGTAGTGGCTGCCTTTTTCTCCTACAAAAAATGTACAAGTCAGAATTATAATTAACATTGATATTAACACCAAACCATATTTTAATCCAAATATGGCCAACCCTGACTGTTTACTGCCCTCAAATAATCACTGCATTTGGGACAAAAGAGTTAATACATTGTAAGTGCTGTCCCAGAATAAGCACCACAGCCCCAATATAATCAAAATCAAAAGAAGTTATTTCTGTAAGCGTGATATGGAACATACTATAAATATCCCAGTTAAAACAATTCTTTGTGGTGTCCAACTTTCAAAAAAACGCCCCCCTCAAATAAGTGACAGCCACCCCATGGTTGTCAAAAGTAGCCAGCTGCCTGCGAAAATTGCCACCTACTTGGTTCGTATCAGCTGGCTACTCTGTTTGGCATTTCTTTACAGATGGCGTTTTTTTTAAATAAAATATCCCTGGACTGGCTGCTTACTTTGACAACTCAGCCATAACTTGAAAGCTTTCTGACAACCGGGCTGCACCATCGAATAAGTGCCACATTTGAGGCGCAAAAAAATTATTCACTTTGCTTTTTGAGTGATGGTAATCAATTTATTGTAGCCTCCTATATAGGTGCATGCCCTCTTTCTGCATTAAAAAGGCTAATGTAATAAAACAAGGTATTTTTGGCTGTAACAATTGTTATTATAAACTGGTTTAACAAAGAGAAAAAGAAGCTATATTAGGCAAGAAATGAGATCGTGTTTACAATTTTTATAGTTTGATCATAAAGTCACCTTTAAATAAATGGTTCCATTTCTGTCCCCTTTGGTAGTTGTAGCTCTCATTATAAGCATAAGTGGATCTACCTCACACACAACAATGACATCATAAACACAACAAATACCCTAAAAAGACAAAAATGTTTTTGTTTGCATGATGAGTCAAGAAAAGCCTGACATAGGAGACTATAGATGATGCTTTAAATGTGTTTTATTGGGAATTGCGGATGTTTATTCTGGATGTGGTGTACCACTGCATAGGCCCCTGGAACTTTTCACTCAGTCTATCCAGGACCATGTCCAGATACACTAGCCTACAATGTAGCATAAACACAATTCTTGCAGACCACAAATCTCTCCCCTATCTACTTCTGACAACTCTCTGATTCAACACTATGAAGGATCAGCACTCAACTGAAATTCAGTGGCAAACCTATTATTCTCATCATCAATTTTGTTGATAAAAGTAAATCTTTTGGTCCGGCTTATACAGATCATATCAACCTGATGAAAAAATTGAAATTCACTTAAAATTTGATATATTACCAAGACTGTGATCCCTTGCTCTTTACAAAGCATTGCGACACTACAAAACACCATACTCATTGCAAGATATGTCCAAGAGAAATATTCAGGAGACCCATCTTCTGCATCTGTAAACAAGAAAAAGTCACATTTGTAAATTATATGTGGTAATGTTGCTGTTCCTTTGGCTAATTTAATGAATTAATAATGAATTTATATAGTGCCAATGAATGCTATTAAAAATATTTAAAAGCACTTAACATCAACACATTTTAAAAATGATGAGGCTACTACTAGTTCTCATTGATAACAGCAGTGAGTTCCATAACATGAGCAAAGGTGTGATCCCCAAGAGAATAGCAGTTGACTTTTGGAATGTACAGAAGAGATTGTGTACATGAGAAAAGAGCACATGCACAATTAGCAGCATGTTTCAGGGACAGAGATTTTTGATGTAGGCTACACTGTAAATGATAGTTTGAAAGTCTAATAAACACAGCAACTGGATGTATGGCATAAAGGGGAGAACGTACACCGCTTCATGATTGCTGTGGCCGACAAAAATTTATTATTCCATTGCATGATCATAAAACCTTACCTATCTCCCTAGAAAAAGGTATTTAAAGATCCATTCCAGATCAGACATATTAGTGGCTGGTCCAAAATTTACTGGCCACTCAATTGTAAATGAATGTGCATGACAAACTTAATTTATCAGGGCTTCTGATATTTTGTGGTAATACTTTTATCAACCTAGACATTTTCTGTACTTACCAATGTCACAGCATCTTGCATAAAACAGAAAGGAAAGGATAAAGAAAAGTGCACTCAAAAGATCTGCTCTACCAACTAAGCCTGCAACCTAAAAAACATTAAGGGCATTAAATTCGTGAGAGGTGCCTGGAATAAAGCCCCATGCCAGGGGGGGGGGGGGGGGGGGGTGAAAACTATAGAAATTTTTGGGTGGGGATGTGCCACTCACTGGGACCCTGGAACCCTTTATATGAGATTCTTCCCACGTAAATTTTTTTTAGAAAATATAAGAAAAATGCTGCAAAGGTCTTCTGAGATGGGAAATCAAAGACCCCGAGAATGGGGTCAAAAATGCGGGACAATGCCAAATTTCATACCATGGGGACTGGGTATGAGTCCATGTAATATGGGATAATATCAATGCAAGACCAACAAATTCAGCAAGAGCTCACAGAATCCTCAAGTCTGGCATTTATCAGGCAGACATGGGACAAGATACAGCCATCCAAACATTTCTTAGTAAATTTTCAAGTTTTTGAATGGTTGCATCTTGTAATTTCAGCCTGATCAAAATTAACCAAACACAGGTATCTTGTAAATCTTGTTGTTATCTTTCTGTTCACCAGCTTCTTGTGTTAGTAATCCCATAATACAGACTTGTACCCAGTCCAGTTTTATGTTATGAAATCCAGCAATGTTCCCATTTTTAAATTTATGAGAATAATAGAGGGGGACGGGGGGCGGGGGGCGGGCATGCTCCCATATCTCAAAAGATACTGGTGTAGGTTGACCCACTATTGAGAATCATCCAAACAACATTCTCAAAATCATGACTTTTGACCTGCAGCCCATACACTGTTTGCAACCTGAACGAAATGGAAAAAAATGTGATTGTAGATACACAGTTCTACGGGAGTATCCCCTCCTCATGTCTAAATGGTGGCTAATATTATTATTTCCTTCTGTTATACTACTACATGAGAAATTACTGCAATTTGATTGGCTTAGAGCAGTGGTATTTCAGCTTAATTTGAAATACCTACATGTGAAAATTACAAACCTTTTGTGGGTAGCAGTATAAACAAATAATAGCATGATTTGTACGTGACATTTGGCATAAATAACACTCGTGATATTTCAAAATTGTCTCAAATTTCACTCGCCTTACGGCTCGTGAAATTACGTATAACAACTTTGAAATATCACTCGTGGTATTTATACCAAATATCACTACAAATCATGCTATTACCTATACTAATACAGTCAGAGCAAGCATGATATAACCTGAAATTAACGCTGATTTACACCATACAAGGTTTTTGCATGTCTTGCATGTCAAGTGCTTATGATAAGCTTATGACACATTTTGTAACTATAAAAATCTCAAGTATGTGGTAGGTTTCATTTACACCAATATTACAACTTGTGCGGAAGGCTTGTGGTAAGCAAATCACATGTGACAAAGTTGTTCAGTGTAAATTGCATGTGGCTTTTAGCCTGGGTTCCAGAGGTTATTTTTTTTCTTATCATACTGTAAGCACCGTTTTACTTCATCTTAGGCATTTTGAGAACAGGCCTCTGGAGCCAGAATAATTGGCTTTAAGATACCCTTGAAAAATTAACGTGCTACTGATGATAAAACTTTGAGGCAAATTTTCAATTTTAAAACATCCAATATCAACTACAAATTTTTTTCTCATATTTGAAATGGTGAACCAACTTGAATAAAAATATCATTAAATATTTATTGAACTGTTATTATGGTAACAACTCAAATATTTAACGAAAATTGTAACTACCTGCTTAAACCTTAAAAAGTAAATAATTTTACAAGCATAAAAAATAGATAAGCTTAGGTAGTTGGTAACTAGGCAAAGGAGCTTAAATTAAGGTCAGCAATATAAAAAATATCTTAGATTAAAGTTAGAGATACTCATATTTAACTTACACTTTCCGTGTGAATTGGATGCACCGCAAAAATGAGGGCGCCGACCAAACTTGCCTTAGGAGCAGAAAATTGAATGCTTGTGGATTCGCCAGTTAAGCTTATCTCATTCTCGTTAGAGGTCCTTTTTCTGGCGCTAATGAAAACTGAAAAAAGTTTCAAAGTTAACACTGAAACCACAGCATGAAGTATGACATTGAAGAGATGAAATTCCCAAGGTTTTAGTCCACCAGCCAGCCAGTAATTAAATCTAAAAGTCAAAATAGTCAGTGGGCGATAACTTTTGTGGCTTAGATTTGAAGAGATGTTTGTTCCCCAAAAGTCATGAAGAAACAGTTTTCCAAGCGGGACCTCAGGTTTTAGGTCCTTGTTACCCACAATAGCCTCAGAATCGTCGAACACAAATCCTGCATTGCAGGAATTCCAATAACAAATTATTGAAACAAAGAATACGATGACAGATGCAACGTGAAACGAAAAGCTGGGAACGGGAAAATCACAATCAATTTCTCCACCGCCCACCACAAAGTCAAAATATGCATCTCTGCGTTCCTCTTCGACGAAATCTTTCCCATTTCTTCTGTGGGGTCTGCTTCCATTTGCTCTGAACTTGGACGCCATAAAACAAGCCTCTTTAAAGGTAATTTGAGGCGAATTTTTAAGCTAATTTCCAGCGGGTGGAACTCAACATTTTCAAACAAAGCGCGAACAAAACCAAAACACCATCCGAGCACCTGCAGACGAAAGCTTCCACTTTCTAGGGAGGGGTAAGAAGAGAAGTCAAAGTTGTTGCTAAAAACAACATATAACGATAGAGACGTTATTTCATTCAGTACCAAAAAATTTCCCTCAAATGAGACCTAAGATCCTCATGGCAGTACACGATAAAAAATATGCAATTTTGACAGTCAAATTTTGCAAAAACTCGAGCAACAACCTCGATTTTACCTTCCTCTCCCTAGAAGGGTAGCTAACAAAGCCGCATAGAATGCTGGGACTGTCTAATCAAACATGGCGGATTTATAGGCAAGTAAGTTAAGATTGATGTTAATATGGCGTGCAATCAGGTCTAATTTAAAAGCTGAAGAGGTCACATAGCCTTGTCATAATTTGTTATTTTTTACAAGTTTTTAGCACATATAAACGGGTGTCATCCTTTTGATTTTCACCCCGGAAGTAAGGTATCATTTTACTGTTGCGCAATGTTCCAGTTATGCTACGTGGAAATTTTGGTGATTGGGTTCACATTAGCTTATATGAGAGCTAAGTTATCGACTTTTGAGGTTTATATTGATCCTTTGGTATGTGTGCATGTCATGTGAATTAGAATACAGGGTCTTGTCATCGCTTGATACGGTCCTGTGTCTCTTGATTGGTTTGTAATTTTGCAGTGCAGTTTTATCATGCAGTTAATATTTTGAGATCATTACACTAGTACTGGCCGTGGATTAGCCCTTGATCATGATAATTGGATGATCAACTCCCTCCCTACTTAGGAACTAGATGCTATTGGTTTTATCTCCTTTTTATGTTCTCTTAAATTTGTCTTTGTTGATTTCTCGGAAATCTGAACTGAGAAAAATTAGGGAGAGTTGAAAAAACTGACCCCCACTCCGCGGACTACCCACTGACCCCAGTCCGCGGACTACTCTACGGACTAGTCCGCGGACTACCCTGCGGACTACCCTAACTAATCAACCAAATTTACTTTCACGGAGAAAAGAGTTAGAAGAAGCGTACCTGCCTACAAGATCACACTTGATAAACAGCCGCCATCTTGATTTTCGCCATTTCACTCGACCCAGCCCTTCTTCTTCATTGCTACGTCCATTGCAGCTTCCGTTCTTGGATCGTCACGCAACGCTTCTCTAATTGTAAAGAAGTTGTAAAAGAGTGGGTTTCATCAATTGTTAATGTCGATGGCAAACAATTGAAACAAATTAAAAGGGATGAATATTCAACACACAATTACCGGTCATCCATTGCAGAACGGCGTGCTCTGACTTGTGGCCGATGAAGACTGGGGCGAGGCTAAAGGAGAGCTGGGTCGAGTAAAATGGCGAAAATCAAGATGGCGGCTGTTTATTAAGTGTGATCTTGTAGGCAGGTACGCTTCTTCTAACTCTTTTCTCCGTGAAAGTAAATTTGGTTGATTAGTTAGGGTAGTCCGCATGGTAGTCCGCGGACTAGTCCGTAGAGTAGTCCGCGGAGTAGTCCGTAGAGTAGTCCGCGGACTGGGGTCAGTGGGTAGTCCGCGGAGTGGGGGTCAGTTTTTTCAACTCTCCCGAAAAATTAATTATTAAGTCAACTCAGATTAGGCTCGATTTCCGCCGTCTCCCGGGTCCGGTCTTTGCCTAACTCAGATCAGCTGTTAGTTAACACAGATGACAAGTCAATGTTATTGTCTTGTCTACTTGATTTATTGTCTCATGGTCTTGCTTTCTTTCTTTACAGGGGCATAGTACAGTATAAGGAACATTGATTACTTCAATTAAATTTTAAAAATGGCACAGCTTTTGGAGCCACTTCCATTGGAGATGGAGAGGTAGTTAACCACTAATATATATTTTTAATTATCTTCCAAAATCAAGTTATTATACCATGTGGTTTTGTCTTAGCCTATTCCGATTGTACTCTTCTGTAAAAACAAAAAACACCATTGTTTCTGATGGTGTGTTATAATTTTTACAAAACAGATTCTCTCTACAAAGACGTGAAAAGGATGGCGAGCATACGTTAGGTGAGAATAATAAGATTCACAATAAGCTCTCTTACAGTGTGACTACTGTAACCGGGGCCACTTAGACAAAGTTGACCAATCAGATTACAGGAAAATAACACTACATTCACTGTAACAGACCTTTCAGCAAACACAAGCTCAAAAGATCAGGTCTGTAGGCTGTAATTGGTTGATTTCGATCCATGTTGTTTATTTTGATTATGATTGATAATTAACTTCCTCAGAATGTATTGTTATTTTCCTTTTTATATCTATTTATTTTTTATGGTAATGTTACGGTAATGATGAATGCACAAAAATAATGGCTCTTGTAAAAATACAAGAGTTCAACCAGTTTCAGAGTAACAAGTGGATTTCGTTGTTCATAAAATATACAGTATTTTATGACCTTATTTGATTATTGTTATTGTCTTGTTATCATCATCTTCATTATTTTCATTGTTATGATGATAATATTTTTTTTGACAGTGGATTACAGTAAAGTACCACGTTCAAGTGGAGATGGCATGGAGTATTCTTCTAGTAATTCCAGTGATGGAAGTATCTCTGAGGGGAGTGATGATAGTGAACTGTCGCAAAGAAAAATTACATCTTTACCAACAACTACAAAAAGCCAAATGTTTGGAAACAAAGTAGTTTGTTCCTCAACTGGGAGAAAAAGCATGGCACAACCAAAGAACTATCAAGAAAAACAGAGGAATACAAATACTCAGGACATACTTAACCACCAGATTCAAAGTGGACATGGTTACTCACCAACATCTGTCTTAAGAACTGAAAATAAATATTATGCAGAAAATGATGAACACCCCAAACCTAAGGCAATTTATCCACAAAACTCAACAAATATTTTACTGCAAGGTGCTGAGTTACCGAGATTAGACCATCAGTTGGGAATATCATTAAAAGGAAATGATCAAGTTCCATCTTTAGCTATGCCAGTCGCAGATCTCAGCTATAAAGAGCTTGCTGTGAAGACTATTGTGGTAGAACACGCAGCAGAGTTTGTGGATAGTCAGAAAGTTATTAATGACCTTGAGGAACAAAACTCTAAGTTGGTTGAGGAGAAAACAAAGCTTTCTGTGCAGCTTGGTGTCCAGACTAAGGTTTGTACAAAAAATAATAACTAATTGTTACCGGTAGTTAAAAAATATGTTTTCTGAACCCCAAGATCATGATCAGGCCACTCTTTTTTGTTCCCCGCTCTGATGACATAAGGAACATTTTATTTTTTATCTTTTTTGTTATTGTACAATTTCTCTGTCAAATTTTACAGTGTCACCGAGAAAACCATGAACACTTAAAATATTTTAAGAATGCTTATTGTGTTACGACCAATCACAGCAAAGATCAGGGGCACGCCAACTAGCTACAAAACCACAAAAACTAATAAATATTCTTGCCTGCAGTTTAGTTTCTCACGCCCAATTGGCTTTTACCTTGCAACACAATAACATTCCAGAAATATTTCTGGTGTTCACGGTTTTCCCAGTTTGATTGTAAAAATCAGTCGATGAGTATAACAAAAGAGTTTTTAGCAAGTAAAGATTAGTTAAAGGTGATAAGAAAAAGCATTTGTAGTAAGTAGCAGACTTTTAATTTTGTTGCAAAGCAAGGTGTAATATTATTATTATTTGGCCCCATCAGGGTAAATGAAGACAGGTGACAGGGCTTGAAACAGCGACACAAGACACAAGAATAGCAACAAAGTTGGATTCAAACTGAACATGATACCATAGAACACAACTGATAACACAAATAGACATTTTTTCCTCCTTTTCAAAATAGTGGTTTCAATAGTGCAAAGTCTTTGATATCAAGCTACTTTTTTATTCTCAAGTAAACAAAACTTCATTTTCATATGGAATGTTTTAAATTTACACTTGACAAATTCATTTTGACATGCAATATCAAAGTCTCACTTAGTCTACATTCACATGGCACCGGACAAATTTTTAACCAAATGAAAATTTGTGCATTTAGGTGTTCTGTTCACATAGAACCACATTAACCATACCGAAATCTAGATGCCTAGCCATTCAAAGCTCCGTGTGAACAGAGCAAAAATATTGAACTGTCACGTGTGAACTAATAATATCGTCCCAGGGAGTCTTTAAGAGATGGGGGGCAGGGATTTCCCCCGCTACTATGAGCATGGCCCCCATCTACTTTCAAAGGAAAATAGAAGAAAAATAGAACCAGAAAAAACCCATAGCTGTTTGATTTCCCACCTACTTGTTGTATTTACCCAGCAACTTGAAATCTTAGTGACAACCCTGTTGTCCAGTCATATTTTTCAGCTGGTTGAAAATTCATCTTGTGCCATGTGAATGTAGCGTTAGTTTCTCGAGCAAATACAAGGCAAATTGGAAAGAGAACAAAAAGTTAATCAGAAGCTGACCCCTTTAAAGCTTTTTTCATGCATCCTTTCATTTATGCCTTTCATCAAGGGAGGAAAAAATTCAAAATTAAATTGTGATGACATCACAAGAGAAAGGTTTGTCTTCTTACACTAGGTAATGAGAGGAAAGTCTTAAGTAAAGTGTTAATAGGTCATAAATCTTTTTTTTTCTCTCTTCTGAACAGGTAAATGGAGAGATAAAGAGGTTACTAGTAGCATCAGTTGGAGAAGATATTGGGCAAAGGTATTTCAAAATTCTATAACTGCTTCTGGTAGGTTGGAAAAAATGTAAAGAAATATTCACAAATTAGATGGATACATATATTGTAGGTTTAATTTGTTTGTGTTGCCTTTTTTCAAAAAGAGTTTATTTTTCATTTTTGTCTCAGAACTGAGTACATGGATTTTCTGCCTCAGCCACTGCAAATTGTAATACTAATTTTACAAAATTTTGTTGTTCTTACAAAATCAGGTTGGAAGACTTGGTCAATAGAAATGTCCAGCAAACTGTTGAACTTAAACACTGGAAAAAAATGTGTGAAGAATACTCTGAGGAGTCAGACAGGCTTGAGATTGAATGTGATGTATGGAGGACAAAATTTCTTGCAAGCAGGTAAGAGTGGTGTTTTACTGTCTCATTGCCTACATGCAAGTTTCGCATCTTGCTCATCAGGAACAGTAAAAAGTTGTCAACCAAAAAATTGGGTACTTGGAGCGATCAACTCAGTCTTTCTTTTATCGTCAGTGAAAATCACACATTTACCTAGTATGTAATCTTTAAAAAAAATTCTTCCATAACAGGGGCGGATCCAAGAATTTTTTTAAGGAGGGGTGCACTCACCAATAAACCACATAGTTTTTTTTTTGGCAGAATACCAGTTGTATTCGAAAACCACAGGTCATCTCAGGGAGGGGTGCACACCCCCTGCACCCTCCCCCTAGATCCGCCCCTGCATAATAATGTATCCCTGTAGCATTTGCACCTTAGTTGTGGGTCCCACATACAGGTAGAAATTTTTCATCTCAGCTCAATGCTTTTGACCCAATTTCTCATGCTAGGCAGAAAAAATGTGAGCTATCGCAGTCTTAAATGATACCTTCTAAAAAGATGTCATTGATAATGATTATGACATCTTATAACATCAGGGTTGTAACTTTTAGATTTCAAGTTGTCAGGTGTATGCTGATTTAAAGCAGGGAATTGAACAGCTAGAAGGTTAAATTGGATCTGTTTCCCATTTGTTTTCCTCTGAAGGTAGCCAGGGGTCTTTTTCTTAGTAGCCCAGGAAAATCCCTAGCCCCCAGCCAATAGTCGCAGCCCTTTAACATGAAATAAACCTGAACCAATTTTTAAGAAGAGAAATTCAGTCAAAGTGAATGATCGTACTTTCCCAAAAACCTCCCAATGTTAGTAGGAAAGTCACTGTTGCTCATTTGGAGAACTTCAGAACTCTTTTGAACGTCTTCAGAAATCATCGGATGCCTAAGAATATATTGAGATCATCTACAAAAAATTGTGGCACTTGCAGAGCTTCTCATGAGGATGAAAATCTAGACAAGTTGACTCCTCTTCAGTACCTAAATGTTAAATAAAAACATAGTGTTTTTGCCTTAAGAATGATGTCTGATGAACTGTCAAGTTGGAAGGTAGCACTCTATGCCAGATACCGACAAGCACAGAGTGCTTTGCAGAGATTGCTAGATGAGAGAGCTCAGCTGCAGAAGTACTTGATTGATACCAAGAGGCAAGTAACAAGCTTGGCTTCTATGGACATAAATCGTATAGGACCCACATCCCTGCTTCAGCATCTTCTTTATGTTCACTGAAATCATCATCATCATCACCATCATAATTATCAGCATGATAGTAATAACAATGATAATAAACAGCTATAATAATTAATATAGTAGTAATCAATTATGATTATTATAACTTTGCCAGTAAAATAATTGACTTTAAAAAAAAAATAAGCACAAGCACAAGGATCTGAAAAAAAAAGAGAAAAATATATTTTTTTATTCTAGTCTTTGCTTTTACATTGTGCACGTGCATCAGAAGCATTCATTTTCTTTCGAAACAAGACTCTTACACTTGCACTTATACTTACATTGCCAGTGTAAACCAGACTTAATTGGATGGATATTCGGTCAAAAACTTGGACATTTGGCCCTGAAAAGAACTTTTTGTCCTGGCCTATGTCTTTATTCTATTCTATTTTATTTTTTGATTTTTTTTTAAAATAGAAATGCATCCAGCTGCTCTCATGTGGTCAGTTATTGTTCAAACATTTAGTTAGTCTGCTGCTTTCATTATTAATAAAAAGAATAAGAGTAAATACTTAACTATCTACTTCCCTTATGGGGTTTTGAGGGATAATGAAACAAAAATTTCAAATAGAACATAATATATTTAAGAATCCCAACTGGTAGAAGACGAACCAGTGTGCTATTTACAAGTGTCGCCGAGGATTTGAACTTGGGACTACCAAGAACAAATCCAGCTGGTGGTTAGGGCAGGACTATTGAACTCATGGCTTCAGGATTACAAGTCCTAACTGCTCAGCCATGCTGTGATAGGTTCCTTGCTTGGAGAGGCCTCTTGTCCGGCAAATACCTCTGCTTGCAGGGAGTATGGTAGCCTCTGAAAACATCTGTTTCTCCACGCTCTTCGCCACTGGGGACGTTTCGTGCGGAGGAACTTCTGCGACTCAGCGACAGAAATTCCATACTGATGACGTAAAATATGTCCAGAATCCAGTCAGAGGCTCTGATTGGTCAACGGAGTAGTTACATTGTTTTAGCTATAGGCCATTTGCACTAAGAGGTCACGTGATATCGTTTTCATGGAAATGAAAGTTATATATTTTGCCTTCGAAAAACGATTAGTGGGTCATATTTTAAACAACATATTTGTCATTTGGTTTTTCAAACCCGCGGCATTTTCGTAAAATGAGTAAATTCGTATCTGGTCACGTGACCAAAATGTGATTTTTAAAATTATGAATTATCTCTTTCCGAACACAAATTTTGCACTTAAAGTTCAAGGGAAATGTTGAAAAGATGAAGTGGTAACCTTTACAGCATATCTGAGCGTAGCTATTTAACGTTTAACAAGGTAAAAGCAAAAAGAAGTTTTGGCCAATACAAATCATACATTTTCGGCCAATACAAATCATACTACTTTGATGAAAAATCAAAGTCCCATAAAATATCTCCCTTAAGTGCGTTTCCTTTCAAACTGCGCGTGTAAGATAATTTTTATGTGCTCTGTCAATTTTTGGCATCAGCAAGATTCCAACTCATTGTTTAAAGGAAGCAATGGTCACGTGACCTCTTAGTGCAATTGGCCTATTGTTTACGAATGACAGACAAAAGACAAAAGGCCACAAAGGTCAAATGTAAACGCGATGAATCTCTAACAAAACAGTCAATATTTTTTGGAATATAGTCTTCTCTAGAACAAGCATTTGAGTTTTGCTGGAGCTTGTTCGCAGATGAACACAACACTTTACCAAAATCGACCAGGAGAAACCTTAAATTGAATAAATTTACTTTTGGAACCCCATGACTACCAGATTTATTAAGTAAACATTGATTTGCATCATCAGTATGGAATTTCCGTCACTGAGTCGCAGACCTTCCTCCGCGCGAAATGTCCCCAGGGGCGAAGAGCGAGGAGAAACGGATGTTTTCGCAGGCTAGGAGCGTGGTAGGGCTGGGCTTTACATAAATAAATTACCTACTCCTTATTGTCATCCGTGGATATGTCCTGTGAGCTTAAATTGATTAGTCTCCCTCAGAGCTATTTTTGTCTCATCACACAATGCTCCTTTTCGGGATCATTATTGTGTAAGGTAAAGGCACACACGAGCCAAAGGCCCAAACGGCTGGAGCTTATCCCGGTTTCATTAGCATGAAGCACCTAGGAGTATTGCTACTCCCCCCTTGACGGGATGTTAGTCCATTGCAGGGTTACTTCCAGCAGGTATGTCGCCGGTACCCATTTATACACCTGGGTGAAGGGAGACAAAGTGGAGTAAAGTTCCTTGTCTAAGGAAACAACGCAATAGGCGAGGCTTGAACCCCGGACCTCCAGATCCAGAGGTCGAGGTGTTAACCACTCGGCCACACACGCCTCCTAACATCATTGCGTGACGAGACAAAAACAGCTGTAGCATGGGAGACTGAGATGATATGGGATATTAGGGCCATTTATAGGAGGAAAAATAAGACGCGTCTTAAATAAGACGCGAACTTTCCGTATAAACGGCACATTTCGTCTAAGATAAGACGCGGCTTATCTAAGACGCGTCTTATTAGATAAGACATGCTCGTATAAATGGTACAGTTCGCGTCTTATGTAAGACGCGTCTTATTTTTCCTCGTATAAATGGCCCCATTGTCCTCTTTCCTTGTCAGTGAAATTACATACAGACACACGGTTAGAAAAATTTAGTGGGTTCTAGTTTTTAAAAGTAGAACTTCTTTTAGTCTGCTACACAGTTGTTCTTTGTGTCATCACACCACACAACACTCCTGTTTGTGAGGAGGAGTGTTGTGTGATGACATAAAGGACGGCTGTGTAGCAGACTATACCTCGTTGGGAGAATTTTTAATTTTTATAATGTATAACCCACAACATAGTTAGTAGATGCCCATAATAAAGTGAATTCTTAGGTAATTGACTGATTTTTTAGTTTTTTTACATTGCAGGTGTATTCAGTCCTTATATTCAATGCTGAAAAGCACAGGTGGTATTCTTCACGGATCCTTTCCTTCATTGTCCTCCGCAAATGAACAGAACATTGTAGAAATAGCTTCATTAAACAACTCCTTGGCTGAAGAAACTTTAGATCTTGCTCAGAATGTTTTGCCAGCGTTGTCACTCTCAGAGACATCACTTATGTTAACTCATGAGTCAGTGGAGAACACAGAAAAACTCAAGATGGGACCAACTTCTGCTGAAAAACTAGCTTTACAGGTGAATTTTACGTGGCTGGCTTGTGACTATGAGTGCACTGCATACTCAGGAGGGAGACTCAAAAAGAGTTGTAGAATTCAAATAAAATCTTTTCGTCAGTAATTCAAGAGGCATAAAATCTGGAGACTGTCTCGTTAAAATTCTATTTTATCCGGCAGACTTGGTGACCTGTACGGGGGACAGGGTGAACTATCCAGTACACGAAAATTTCGGTAGAGTTGGCAGTGATTTCTTTTGTCTCCTCTGTATTAATATTTCCCTGCCAGCAGAGGTCTCTCATGGCATGAAAAAAAAATGTACCGAATGTACAGTACTGGCGTCTACTGGCGTTTCCTTTACAACCAGTAAAGTTTTAATCACGTGCGACACAACTTACAGAACCAGTTTGCATAATAACAACTGTGGGCTCAGAAATATCCAGCATGGAGTCTCAACAGGACAAGCGCATTCTACAATAAACGAAACCAGTTCTGAAAACCAGTCAGTTTCGGCCACAAATGTGGTCGGCGGCTACATGGAAGAACGCCTCGGGGGTCGACAGAGGTCTTCCTCTATCCTCTCCTTATTCTCTTGTTATGAGAGACCTGCTAGCAGGGAATTATAATAAGTGTAGTGAACTGTAGTTTCTCTCCATTCCAATATCATTCTTCCCTTCTCGTACCTTTTACCCCCAGAGTCATCACTTGTTGTAGTTCTAACTCATCAGTGGATGAAACTCTGTTTTTTGATCAATCACCACTCAATTGAAACCTCTTCAGCAGTACTTTTCACAAAGTGACATTTGTCTTCAGCACTTCACCCCATGAAATTTGGTGTATCTCATAGAATTCCTTGAATTCTGAATGGTCATAACCAACTCTTAAAATTTCATGTAAAGGTTTAGTCTGGTACCACACACGTAGAAGATCCGCAACCCCGGTCCGGCAAGACACGCTGTTCAAGACCCTGAATAGTGCAATTGTATACCCTGTTTATGACCGCGAAATCTAAATCTAAATCTAAATAATTACTGTATACTAATCTGTCATATGGGATGTAAGATAACCTTGCTCTGTTCAGCGGAACATCCCTGTTAAGATGTCCCCTCCGCCCAACGGGTCTATAACAGATTTGACTGAAAACAGAGCCATTTTTTTTCTGTTCATTAGGTCTTATCAGATGACGTGGATCTTCAAGCCGAACAACAGCAACTCAGTGGTGTTATGAAAAGAATGTCGCAGCAGTACATTGGTCATGATTATCAAAGCCGGTTTGCTACCAAGAACTTCAGAGTAACTTATGACTGCTGTGAGAGGTGTACGGGAGCTCTTCAAGTGGTGTAGACACAGGCAGACCACCCTCTGTTCTCAGAAGAAACACTGGCCTGTTCCATGCTAGCCTCTCACGCAGATAGTGGAGTGTGGCTCGAAGTCAGAGAGGATCATTATACGTTTTTGGGAAACTGTCAACCTACCCCTCCCCTCAGCCAACATGTTGCCTTAAGTGAGAAGTAAGTGTTAATGTTGGCTTAGGGGAGGGGTAGGTGGGCAGTTTCCCAGAAACTGATAATGATGCAGAAAAATGTAAGGGGGGAGAGAGGAGGAAACTTCTCTTCGTTCTTTCGCTTTTACTCCCTTTTCCACTGCGTCGCTGTTTTTCCTGCTCAAATAAATTTTCAAAAATATCCAGATACGAGTGGACGAGGCCTTGCATTGTGCCATTAAGTGATCACGCAAATAGGAGCTGGTCAACTCCGGGTTTAGTGCTATAACAGTAGAGAGGCTTTATTAAACCGAGGTGGAAAAAAAACCACCTCAGAGAATACAGACACATTGAACAACGTTTTTTCGTTTTCATATATTAATTTCTTGACGGACAATGCGCGCGTTGAATTGAATGTACTCACTCGTACATGAAAAGGAGAAAGGCTTCGATAGAATTCTGACAATTTATAAATATAAATAAATATAAATTCACACGGACTTTTACATATGTTTTATACAAATAATGCATTGACATATTACAGCCACGGTCGAAGAGTAACAAAGAGTACATTTCTTTGTCTGTCACTAAGCGGCTTTCCTGCCTTCACCGTTTAGTTCTAGGAGGTTCAGAATCGCAAACCTAAGGTCTTGGGCTTGTTTCCCGCTTAGAAATCTAGCTGAATTTGTCTCTCCGTCGTTCCGGGTTCGACATTAGGAAGCTTTAGCGTCGACGACGGCGAAGGCAACGTGAACGCCAACAAAACGGAAGAAAAAGATTTAACAAGCAAAACGGCATCACACTTTTTTGTTCATTTCCTTGCCGTCAATGCACGACTACGACGTGGAGTTCTCTTATGCGGCGTTTTATGGAGCACGTAAACACACGGCCACGAATCTTTCTTTTTCCTTCAAAACTTGGGTTCGGTCCCGAGTAATTCAATTCCAGGGAAATTCACCTTCATTTGACATTTTCCAAAAGTGACTGAGTAATACCGACAAAGTTTGCAACAACAGTAAGTCTGTAAATAGTTTTGATTTTGCTACCGTTTGGCCGTCGTCGTTGCTGTAAAAGGTTCCTATTACGTTGTTTTCCCGGACGGCAACTTCGTAAGGAAACGATCCGGGGTGTACTCCCATATTAAGGGCAGATTCATGCCCAGTCGTTATTTGTGTTTTAGGGGTGAAAGAGACGAGGGAAAAATTGTCGCCCCCTTCGCATAAGTCCCCGCGCGCCTCAACCTAACCCCGGCACCCTCTCTTACCTATTTTCCTCACCCCCAAAGCACATAAATAGCTACTAGGTACGGGTCTGTTTTAAGGGGGTGGGGTTATCGTCGGGAAAATTAGAATTACTGGGCGTGGCTCAATCTTTATTTGACCCCTAAAAGATACAGCTCTGAAACAAAAGCAAGATAAATTGTTATCATATTAATTTGAATAGTGAAGATGTCATTGAATGCTTTCTTCTGCGTTAAGTTTATTTTTTCTTTTCGTCTGTTTCGTTCTTTATTTCTTCACGCACAACCGTAAGCGAAACCATCATCCGAAGGTAACTGAAATGTGCGTTTCGTGCTGAAAACCTCAAGCTGAACCTGTATCCGCAATTTAGACTCCTTGACGAGACGACCAGTATCACCGCTCTTTTAATAACGGAACTATTTCCCCGGGGGAAATTAAGAATAATAATAGTAATAATAGTGATGATGATGATGATGATGATAATATTAATAATAATAATAATAATAATAATAATAATAATAATAATAATAATAATAATAAAGGTCTTTATTCAAGGTTTTAAACGTTAAAACTTACAAGTTCTATTATAAAATGAAGATAAAACTGTGTGAGTCTAAAAAAATATCAATAAAAATAAATAAATACTAAATTACAATCTATTTAAAATCAAAGAGACAAATTAGCAATGACCAGGGCGATTTGAATTTCAATCAGATTTCCGACGGCTTGTTAGCCTGGGTACCAGAGGTTCTTTTTCTCTGGCGTTCAGCTGGATGTTTCGGTGTCACTAGTAGGACTTAACCGCAACCGGAAAACGCGCATAAAATGTCTCTGGCACCCAGGGTAAAGGTTGTATGCACTTCTTTCATTCTAGACTAGGAATGCCACTGATGTGGCATCACTCCCTTCATCGGACATAAACGCTTCTACTTCGGCTTCCATACTGGCTCTGTAACCTTCTCTATGGTAGGTTGAGAACATCGTCGAAGTAAACACTGATTGATCGTCAAATGCTGTGGGAAGGCTCCACAAATTGCCTGTGACAAACTACGACATGCGTCTCCATGGCAACATTCACAGCAACAAAACGTCAATCGATCAGCTTCATCCGCGGATAACTCAGGCCCATTTCCTCACAGACTCCTCTCGATGTCAACGCATCCACGTCTCGCATCGTATGGTTGTTACACCTTTATCAGGATGTCTGGGCTTTATGTAGAGTATTTCCCCTTCAGCAACCTTAGTCTTCCCCTCTCCGTTGGTATTTTTGTCATAATAATGCACTTTGAACCTATATGCGTATTACAGGTGTAAAGTTGACCTTAATTAGTTTATACGGAGAGCGATTCGGTTTGAACTCGCTCTGTCGAGCCAGCCTGTTTACCCCAGCTAATGATTTCCAATCGTTACAAGCTAATTTCTAGCTATATTAAACTTGCGACCCCAAATTTTAGAGCAATCATTCACTTATTCTACAAACGTTTCAAAACTGATGGGTGGATTTACTGGTACCCTGCGTAACAGGTGCCGGTTATTAGGGAGTTTTAGCAACAACGATGGCGACCGCAACGAGAAAGTCAAAAAAGACGTGAAAATGCCTAATTTCACGTTTTAAAGAAGATTCAAACAAGGGACGACGAGATTTTCTTTCTTTTTCTAAACTTGAGTGCGGTCCTCAAGAAATCAACTCCAGGGAAATTTGCCTCCATTAGAAATTTTCAGCGAATTTGAATAAACGCGACAAAGTTGAAAAAAACGCCAATTCATTCTAAAGTTGACGTTTTCGCTGCCGTCGCCGTTGTCGATGCTAAAAGTCCCTATTTATTTAAAGGCCGCGCGAGGGCAACACGAGAAGGGGTGAGGAGGCCTCCTCTTTTTTTCTCCCCTCGCGCGTCCTCGAGATTTCTTCCTTCGCCCTAGAAAACAAACCGGCGCCTGCTGCGGGGGCTAATGTAGGGGTCTGAACCAAAAGACCCTCACTGCACGGCGATATCACGTGCGTGAGAAGGAATCGGGTAATAGGAATAAATAAGAAAAAAAGTTACTAAGTAACAAAAAATAAATAGAGAGCTAGATTTCTTTCAAGAATAGAGTTCCTCTGTGGAGGAGCGTTCACTTGATAGATTGTATTGGGTCTTCCAACCTCTCCCCAGGCCTTGTTTCCTTCCCTTCTCTCTCCATCTCCTATTTTCTAGGGTAAAAGCCATGGGAGCGAGGTTCTTAGATGTTCTTGTCAGAGGGTCACTTTGAAAAATTGTACAACCTAAGAAACTGACCTGTAACTTCTAGGCTGCCGGATCCAACACTTGTTTCCACGACCTTATCCCGTATATTCTCTGCAATGTCCAGTCCATCCATCCCTGAAAATGAACAAACGAGCTTTTTTCTGGCCAAATCTAAAGCTGTCAAAAGAGAGCTTCCACAGTCTTCGTCTAATATGGTACGACCTCCATCCACCGACACAATTTTACTCAGTCTTAACTTCAAGAGTGGAAGGATACCCAAGTTTGGGAGCTGGAGGCCTGGGACCTTGGTTGACAATTTTCATTGCGTTGCGAATAAAGTTGACGTAATAGAAATTGACAGTCAACCACCTTTTAAAAGAAATTCATGCTAATTCCACGTGTCATGGAGGACGTACTGACAAGCAACGACAATTGAGTTGTCTTAATCTTCTTCAATAAAAACAACTGTCACTAATTTTCTGGGCCCAGTTCTTCGAAGGCCGATTAGTGCTAATCCGGGGTTAATTTTTAATCCGCGTTTCTTTTCCTGTCGTTCAAAAGCATTTAGACTTGCTACAAGTCAGCCTCATGAGTTTCTTAGCGAGCGGACCGAGCTTAATTTTACGCCGCGAAGCGGCCAAGCGAGCGACAAGGTCACGAGAGGACAAAGGACTTTTTCGAAAGTCAAAAAAGTATTTTCCGGGTTAATTTCCTCAGTCTATTCTTTTTAGAGTATCCAATTAAAAAATCACGTGCAAAAAGGATTAAACTGAATTACTTTTAAAGCTTTCGTACCTGAATTCAAATTTCGCAATAACCCTGGGTTCGCTTAACCCACCTTTCAACAACCCCGCCCTGGTGGGAAAATGAAGTTTAATTTTCCGTTGAGTCTATTTTCTTAGACTACGCTGAATCCTTGAAGTTTCCCTAATACATAAGACAGCCAAAATATAGTCATATGTGCATTGGCAGAGAATTAGAGCTGAAAAGTGGAAAATTACTTAATAAAAATAATAGTTTAAAGAGGTAAATATAGTTAACGTGTTAGAACGCCTTCTTCCAGCCATTAACCCAGAAAAGCCTTTGCAAAACGTTATTTGGTCTTTCACCACACAGGGTGCCAGAAGTTTTTTTCTCATTGGAACCCGCGAAAGCGAGTCGCGAAGCTGCGAGAAAAAAATTCTCTCTCGCCGACCAGGCTTCGGTTGTTCAAAAGCTGGATTGCACTATCCACCGGATAAATCACTATCCAGTGGATACGTATTAGGGATTGAAACTGATTGCGTTATCCACTAGATAGAGTTTTATAACCAGCGGATAGCTTTATCCACGTCTTGAACAACTGGGGCCAGCACTTCGCAAAAAAGGAAAAATAGCGCCGCTATTTTTCCTTCGTCTCTTCCCATGAGACCCCGCGCGCCTTAACCTAACCCCCAATCTTCTTTCACCCCCAAAAAAACATAAATAGCGCTGGGTAGGAGCCTGAGATATATCTATGACCGTGAGGTACCATGGCTTAAATGACGGACAACCAAAGGAGTACCGCGACGTTAATGACATCAGGTCATGCAGTCATTCATTGGTCAAACCATTTACATGATCACTAATTTGAAATGAGAAATGCCAAAGTATAAAGCAAGTCTAGTGCGGAACAATGTTATTTTAATAATACTGATAGCGTTACATGTATTTCAGCAAGGCTATATCTAATAAGCATTTTGCAAAGCATTAAAACAATAGTTAATTATGTAATCCCTAGATTCTTATTTAAACCTCTCCGTTTATAATTTTCACTACTGACAGTAATAAATACAATCGTTTACGAAAAATTCGCCTTGCACTAAAAACAACCTCGGTGAAATCCAACATGACAGTTGATCTTCAGCTATCTTCTCAGTTAGTGGCTAACTTTTAAGGCTCGTCATTCAGTTAAAACCTTAATCACTGTTCATAGCTTTACGTTAATAGCTCTATACTTCTTTGATCGCATACGCTGGTTGCTGGAAATCCTACTTAGTCCCCCTTTTTTTCTGCGTGAAAGATTAGTCTATACTAGCCAAGTAAAAATCTTAACACTCTATAAGGGAGATTTACATTCCTAGATGATGAGCTCCTGATTAGATCTGGAGGGCCTTACTGTTACACTTTTTTTTTTTTTACACTTAAAGCTCTTTTTATGTTTGTTTTAATTCTTTCAGTATTTTCTTAGCTTAGTTTTTAAGTAAATATCTATGAATTAACTGTTTATACTCGTTCCGTCTTAAACTGTCCGATTATTGGGGATGCTCCTTCTTCTCCATATCAATCAGCACTAGCTAAAGGAGGTACGTTGTAATACGGACGATCTTCATTGTGTTTGTTTACATTCAAATATGGTGCATCCCTTTCCATTATCGCCTCCAGTTTTTCGATCAAACGGTAGAAACTAGGACGAATGTAAGGGTCTTCGTCCCAACAGTCAGAAATCAGCTCATATCTGTTATGAATAGGAAAAAAAAAGAACCATTCAATGCTAATTAACTAGAGCTCCAGTCAATTATTAGACCGTGTCAATATATAAGCCACTTTATAGCTTGTATGTTTTGTTTTCCTGATGGAGCTCCCTGGGGAATTTGACCCTTTGTCTACTATGCATACATATGCACTTGAAGAACACGAAATTTGAAAGAAACAGTTCCTTGGAGTATTATCACATGACCTGTATTGGGAAACAAAACATACAAGCGGAAGGGGTCTATTGGAATGAAAGAAAATCTTTTAGTAGAATATATAGGCTTCTTAGCTTCATGAGTTTACAGGGAGGCTCCACCCCGAGGTCCGAAAATGCTTTCTAATTTCATGTTTTACAAGCCAAAAAATGTAGGAAAGGCTAAGTGTCGACCGACCATCGGCCGAGTGTCGACCAATTACTGACCGATACATCGGTCAAGTATCGACCAACTATCGACCAACTGTCGGCGAAGTGTCGGTGAACGAAAAGCTATATCGGCCGAGACACATCTGGAACGACTATCGACCGTGTCTCGACCGAGTGTCGACCCACTATCGACCGACTATCGATCGCTATATCGACCGACTGTCGACCGAGTGTCGACCGAGTATCGACCTACTGTCGACCGAGTGTCGACCGACTATCGACCGAGTGTCGACCGCTATATCGACCGCTATATCGACCGATATCTCGGTCGACATTACCCACAGTAAACAAGATCCCATTCCTTTCCAGCCTACCCTGAAAAATGGTACGACTCTTCATTTTTTTTTTAAGCCCTTGAGGGAAACATCAAGCATACAACAGAAGGTGCATCTGTTTTAAAAAATATATTTTAATGTACATTACCGAAGTGACAAAATTTCCTACCATTTCACACATTTCAGCTCGTAAAATTCCTACCTTTCCATATACATGTGGCCTAAAAAGGTACTCCTTTTGGGTGAAGCTTCAACGTAAAGCCCATTAAAATCGGCTCCTGGAACTTCTGGGTTATCACGTGATCCCTATTCCTTCATCCAGCCATTATTATGTAAAGAGATCCGGAGGGTGTACTCAAAAAAGATTTATCCCGCGAGGCTCCGTCCCGAGGTCCAACCCCTTACCGTTTTGTATATCATTTTTGACACCCCTTTCCTATGCCTTCTACTGATAAATAGTACCTCTGTCAAATTAAGAAATGGTAAACGTGCAGCGTGCAACCATGGAGTTATGGATGCACGCGGGAGGTTGCTAAGCACGAAAGAAGCGTAAGAGTCGCACGAGGCGATAGCCGAGTGCGACTCTAGCTTCTTGAGTGCTTAGCAAACCTCCCAAGTGCATCCATAACTCCATGGTTGCACAGCTGAAACGTTTACCATTTCTTTTATAACATAATCAAAAAGAAAACATTTCCATTTGCCTTCGGTTGAGTCATCGGTACGAGTTCATGTATGCTGCCATCTGCCCGCGCGTAAACAAATCATGTTCTATGTTTTTCAAAAACTTGCCTTTGAGTTTTTCTTTCGCTGAATCAACCGTTCTCCATCTTCAGGTAAATTGCAAAACGTTTTTTGTTGTTATTCTGAATGGCATCCGTCTACTTGCTCTTAATATTAGGGTAAAAACTTTGACGGAAAACTATAGCTGCAACTATAAACACCAACTAAAAAGACTCTAAAAAATAAGCTAAAACTAAATAAATGAAATAACTATCAAGCTTATTTATGTGACAATTTTTGAAATAAACGTAAAGCTAGAAATGAGAAAATTTGACTGTAATTCCTTTAGAATAACAGATAACACTAATTTTAAAAAGAAATTAACTAGCTTTGTATCGAAATCTGTCTGGGGAAATCCAGCTATGAAAGTCAAAGTTGTAACTGAAATTCGCCGACACACAGCCGGCGCTGAAGCTCAGTGTTGTTTTTCGACCGTTCTCTGAACGACTGTTATGAATGAACACTGAGGAACAAAATAATACACACAGAAGTTATTTTTTGAAAAATTTATTTGAAAATCCAAATGTTTCTGTACTCAAATGAAATTCGCTTATTCCAGCGTAATGTGCCCGTTTAAACTCAACTAAAATTTTTAATCGATGCGATGAAAACTTCACAACAAAGCTGTCTCGAATTTGAGCGTGTTTCCTAAAATATTTGCTTGAATTTAGCATCAGCTTGATCAAAAAGTCAATAAAACAATGCTAATTGATAAATTTACATTTCAAACAAACTTTCTCTTCTATAAAAAACACACAAAATGTACCTTAAATCTTCGCTCGCTCGATTTTCCTTCAGCCGATTCTAGCCGCGAGGAAAACAGTGATTAATTCATCCAGGGCAAATTTGTCGCTTGATCTTTTGTCTTTTGTGCTTCAAAACGACAGCTTAGTATTTTCTTCAACTTCCACTTTTCATCTGTGCATTTCATCGGTGTATTTTACCGTCAGGAGGGGAGATTTGTTGAATTTGCCTAAATTTTACCGCGCTAGCTCATTTTCTTGGCGTGCAACCACGGGCAAATGGTAGTGGCGAACTAACCAATCAGAGCGCGCGATTTACTTTTGTTATGTTATAATACCTAGTTCAGAGGACTTTTTATCCCTTTTAACTGCAGTAAATGCGCTTCCTTTTGAATAAACAAAAAACAAAACTAGAAAATTTTCGTGATTTTTTCACTGCCAAAAAATCCTTCTCTAGCCCTCTTTTAAGGCACTTTATAGACCTAAACGACACCATTCCCTAATACCCTTTCATGTACTCCGACTAGCGAAATTCCTATACCAGAAGACTGAAAAAGGTAGCCCTTTGGGGCGGAGCCTCTCCGTACAGGCCATTATAGGGAGTACTTCCCCCGGCGCCGGGAAAGAGATTAACCTAATCACTGCTAAGAATGCCTTAATGGACCATGAAGCTAAGAGGGTTTAGAGTAAGCGAACACATGCTTAAACTTACAATGTGTTATCTGTTTTATCTGAAATGGCATGGCAAATGGTTTTGAAAATGTGGTCTAGTTGTTTCCTTGTTAAAATAGTAAGGATCCCAATAAAAGTTTACCCTTGCCCATGGGGAGACTCCCATATGAAAGGGGCGGGGATGCTAGTCGGAAATTTTGAATTAAACCCCTAAAAGAGACTAATCTGGGAGTGGCCCAACCTTTTTTGACCCCTAAAAGCGATGATTTGAAACTTTGGTTACATGAATCGAGTAAATAAAACGAATTGAAAATATATAATTTTTAAATAATTTTTTCGAGTGCAACCCTAAAAGAGACCTTTTCGGCTAAATATAATAGTGTTTTGCACAGAACACCCTAAGCGAGACCACATACTGAAATTTACACCCCTAAGCGAGACGACGAGCATCCTCGCCCCTTTCATATGGGAGTCCCCCCCCCCCCCCCCCCCCCACCCCCGGGCCCTTGCCGTCCGTTTGGTCAGTATTTGATATGATCATAGAAGGCGTTAACATATTTGACGAATTTCGTATGTTGCAACGTTCGCTGTGAATTGTAACTGAACAGAAGCACGGAAAACTTAAGTTGAATCTAATCGTTAATTCTAAGATCGAGACGACCCTGATCAAGAAACATACACATCATCGGAGCACATGTCAGGCCTTTCCATGCGATAACCTTTACCGAGCAGTCGATACAGCTCTGAGTTGGTCAGCGTGGGGTATGGTACTCCTCCTGGCGATTGCGAGAAAGAAAAATATAATAATTACATATCGGTAGATATAATTAGACAGCTTTCTATTCAAGATGCTATAGTTACTCTCCATACTCAATAATGTCATTTTGCAAAAATGGTTATTTGAATGGTGGTCTGGTGGCCAATGCACTTAAATGTGTCAGACAAGAAAGGCTTCCTTTATTCACGTAACTTTCAATGTTCGCAAATACAATGCATTGTCACATATAGCTATCATCCAGGAGAGGCCTTACAGCACTGAAATTGCGCTCAAGGAAACCAGCTTGACTTGTTTCCCGGTAGCAGTAACCTTGATAACAGTCGTTCAAGTCACATCCAACCACGGCAAAAGGGGGGAGGAGGTTTCCTTGGATGTGTTTGTGTACAATATTTTACGATAATAATCAGAACAATTTTTCGAACGGCACTGCCTGGTCGACAATGAAAAATGACGTGACGGATAGCGCAATTTATTTAAACCTCTTTCTTTCGTGCCCAATTTTCCGAAAAAAATTACTGGAAACGAACCTCAAAAAAAAAACTGTCAATTTTATTGAAAGAAAAGACAAACAAACAAATCGACAATAGAGTGTTTTCACATGACGTCACGGCGGCCATATTGGTGTCCCAAAACAATGAAACGGCCGCCATGTCGGTGTCCCAAACCAATCCTGTGGGAGTTGAACCCTTTTCTTATGAAAAACGCTTTCTTTTGTTCCAATAAATTTGCACAGATGCTAGCCACGTGAGTGAAAACACTCTATATTTATGGTCTGTGATAATATTCTCTTATCGACCGTAAAAATGAGGTCAACATATATAATAGTCAAACTTTGCAATGAAATCTTTCGCCAGCAGGTCGTGCTTGGCTCCACCTGAGTTTCTAACATTTTAATATCATTTTTATCGTAGATAAGAGTTACAGACTATGGCAAATTTTTCTCCAATTGTCAATTAACTTTAAGTTTAAGAAACGGTCCAGATAAGAACCATAGCAACAACGGCAACGTACATGTTGGAATGCAAAAAAAGTGCTAACTTTTCTATTGTCTGTACTTACTTCTGATTGGCTTAAAAAGAAAAAGCTAACAAAACTTCATAAAGCAGTACATATATTCATCCTTACTTTCCAACCATCTTCCATATAACAAAATTTGGGCTCAGTTTGAATAGCAAAGAAATCCTATGTGGGGAACATGTAAAATTGTAAACTTCTTGGCTATTGTTTTCAACTCTTGCGATTGGTCAAAATCTTTTAACACAAAAAAACACCCTTTCAAAGTGAGGTGTAATGCATTTCATTGTGTAAACGGCCTTCGTGTAGGTTTATGCATTCTCTGTGTAAAAATGAGAACATTCCTATGTGGGGAAAGCACCGTTGCCGCATATAATAAAAGAAATTGCTATCCACCTTACCCGGATCATTACTTAACATAATAAGTATGAACCGTAAATTGATCCGCTTACCCAATGTAGCCATCTCCCAAAGAACAACACCAAAAGACCAACTATCAAAAAAAGCACAAAGGGGTTATAACAATGTACAGATTCACCGCATTTAAATTGTTTATTGCCGTCTTTATCTTTTTTTCTTTTATTTGATGGGCGAACGAAAAAATGCGAGGGCGCGCCAAACCTTTCGTGCATCGTGTTTCATTGAATTAAATAATAACAGTTACAACCTTCATTGTCGTGTTCTTAGAATTTTGTGTCGAGAAAACGAAAGACAATGAATAATCTACCGGCATTCGCCTCGAAAAAGGTTTTCCATCAGGTCTTAGACAAACAAGGGGAGCAAACTCAGGTAACCAAACTACACTACTCTGTCAAAGCAACGGGAACAGAAGGGAAAAAGGAACGCTGGAATTGATAGACCCACAATCTCAAGTAGATCGTTAACATCTACCAGCAACTAAGTTTTACAGGTTTGGTTTTAACCTACTAACAGAAAGTCGCCTATCTATACCAAAGTCAAATCTGTAATGGCCCAGGCGTTAAAGTTACTGATGAGGATTTAAGGTTTCGTCCTTTTTTTGGTGAACCAAACAAAGTTTACCTAAGATGCTTCTTATGAGTAGCCGACGTTGTCTTGTCCGAGGGAAGTCAATCCTGGCCATTTTGGGAATAATATTCCGATTTTGGTCGTAAAACTAGTGAAACTGTAATTGGTCTTTGTAACGCACCGTTTACATCGCAATACAAATTTTTCCTAAGCATTCGGGCGACAGTCTCTGCTATCAGTAATTCCATATTAGTACGGACCCCGCTTAACGTACTTTTCATGAAAGCTAGCGAGCGATCATAAGAGTATGCGTTATAGTTTTGTAGAGTTGCGACCTTAATATTAAAAGAAATGTACAAAAGCCGTTCACAATAACATATAAAATGTTTTACAATGCAAGGAAAAATACTTATCGAGCAAGAAGATTTTTTACGGGAAGTCTTCGTAAAGAAAATTATTACTTGTCGGCTCCACTGCATGTAGATGTAAATGTTTTTGTCTAGTGATTATCATATAACAAATCTGAAAGGTTCAGCGTGTAATTTTGAGTTTTGCATGTAATTGGAAAATTGTTAAGGACTGGAAGAATCCTCTTTTTAGCTATTTTTAGACAGGGATTCTTTCAATTCTCTGATTCCATATTTGGGCAAAAAAAATGTGCTTTTGATTGGACGGCTTTTAACCATTTTAGCATTGTTATAAACAAAAAAGGGGAGTATAGGCTAATAATGAATTAACTGAATTATCTCCGCGTTGCACCTGTGTCCGCTAACACGACATTCTCTGTAAAACTCGTAGTAGAATTAAGACGACTATCACGTTTTCCCGCCAAAGTGACTCTGGTTCACGCGCCCGCACTACTTAGTATTGCGAAAATCTCGTACTCGTAGTCGTACTGGTCCTCAAATCTAAAACTCTCTATTTTACGGCCACTACGTTTTTGACAAGTGATAGCCTTCGAAAACATCCGTTTCTAACTCGCTGGGGACGTTGCGCGCGGAGGAACTTCTGCGACTCAGGGGCAGAAATTCCATACTGATGACGTAAATCAATGTTTACTTCATAAATCCGGTAGTCATGGGGTTCCAATATGAATTTGTACAATTTTACGTGCCTTCTGGTCAATTCTGGTAAATTGTTCATCTGCCAACGAGCTGCAGCAAAACTCAAATGCTTCTTTTAGCGAAAACTATATTCCACAAATATTGACTGTTTTGTCAGAGATTCTACGCGTTTATATTTGACCTTTGTGGCCTTTTGTCTTTTGTCTGTCATTCGTAAACAATAGCTAAAACAATGTAATTACTCCGTCTACCAATCAGCCCTTTTCACCGGATTCCGGACAGATTTTACGTCATCAGTATGGAATTTCTGTCGCTGAAACGCAGACGTTCCTCCTCGCGAAACGTCCTCAGTGGCAAAGAGCGAGGAGAAACGGATGTTTTCCTAGGCTAGAGAAGTGATTACAGTTGTAGAAACGTTTCAGTCAGGCGTGATTTCCTTGTCAAGGAGAGGGAATCGCTAACTCACACGTCACTTTTGGTCGTGTAAACGCCTTGGTAAAGTGATTCTGGGGCCATCCATTTCGCAGGAGGCTTTTTAGACTTCTCTGAGCGGCACACATCTTCATAAATTTGTCTCATCAACCCAAAGTCTGACACTTTAATCTGGTTGTCATGGCCAACTAGAACATTACGGGCAGCAAGGTCTCTGTGAACAAGGTTGTTTTCTGCGAGATGATTCTAATAACAATTAGGAAACGAAAACACAATTAAAATTATCTCAAACCATAATCAGTTAACGGGAGTACCCCGAACACTAAGCAGTTAGTTGCCGTTAAAAAAATACGAGACAAATGAAAAATAAATACCAGCACTGATCTGATCCAGATATTTACGTCCAGATGCGTAACGAAACTGGGTCGACCGATCGACTTAGAAAATTTTTTCATCCAACCCATTTTAATGAAAAAAAAAAACTGTACTTATATCTAGAAAAACAATCAATTTAATTATCCCATCTACTTCATGCTTATACAATATTGACTTTTTAATTTTTCTCTTCCTGTGCCTTGTTATGCTCAGAATCAAAATCAAAGCAACATTATCTAGAAAATACGATTCAAATTACCATTCCTTTAGCTATTTGCCAAGCAAATGGAAACAGTTGTTTGGTAGAAAAGCCCTCCTCTTCGTCTTTGTCGTCTGACTCCTGTAGGTTATCGCTTTCAAGTGACATAGCAGAAGCTTGTCTTTGCCCTGGTGATGCTGATGTGCTGGGAAGCAGTTCTTTGTCGGTTACTTTGAATTGCTCATCCTAGAATCAAATATTGTTTTAGTTTGAAACAGCAGAACTCTCAAGTTATTAGTAAATAAGTAACTAACAGACCGAAAGATAAAAAAAACTGACATTTCTTTGAGCCAAACACGAGCCAAGGTTTGGTATTACCTATTGGAAGTAATCAGTGATAACGTTTATCTGCGTTTAAATTGTTGAAAAGTTTATACGGAAATTTAAGCTTTTTATCTCTTTCAGCATTTTGAATGCTTTTAAATGTATATGTTCTTAGTTTTTGGCATGTATTTTTGCTTAAAAAGAGGAACTGACAGTTCCAAAACTGAAAATAGCTCAAGAGAATGAAAGTAGGACGTTGTGACGTAATTCAAGACAGCACAGGAAGGGTACACGAACGACAAAAAACTTCAGTGGCGCAGGGGACCCAAGTTTATGTTGTTGTGTTCTTCTAACCTCAAACCTATCATAATGAGGTGCCCTAGTGGCATTTTTCTTTTGTAGTGAATAGTTTTTCTGGTGTTTTCATTTTCATCTTACATCTACTTCAGTCGCAATCTCAATCGCATTTTTTTTCCGAAAATTCTAGGTATCCTTTTTCTACGAAAAGCAGCATTACTTGGGGAGTGAAATGCGAAAAGTTAAGCTTCAGAAAATCGTTGGGAATTTATTATAAAAGTTTCGAAAATTGTACATGAATGGAACGGTCATCTAGAAATTTGTAGCCGTCCTCAAGCAATAGAAAATTCTAGGCAATGTTTGTTTCTCCGAACAGATATTTTACAGAAAACAGTCGTTGGGTGCCCCTGTGTATCTTTATTACTATTTGTGACACCTCAATTGCAATCGCTCGAACCGCCATACAAACCTTTATGAAAGGTTACGTAACACCGATTCTCACTCCTTAACAACATGCCAGTTTCAGCACTGAAGAACACGTACCGGCTCCGGGGTATGAACAGTACCCTACGCATGCGCACAACCATATCATCAGGGCAGTGGCAGCCATCAACAGCTGTCTCACCTTGTTGGGTCTCATAAGCATGGCATAACCATCGAGCCGATGAATGGACAAAGCCGTGTATCAAAGGCCCTTTACTGCCGAGGCGAGTGCGAGTGCGAGTGGAAGAGCACTCCATACCGCCGAGTTGGTACATGTGCTTCAGTGCTGAAATTGGTATTATTCTCACTTGTGAGCTTGGGGTATATGTGCTAAAACGATGAGATTCCACTGGTCTAAGAACAAGACTTGATAGAACAGGAATTTAAATTTTTTAAATTTGTCGTTATCTGAAGTTCGCAATTCGCAAACCCCGATATTCCTTTTCCCAAGAAACAGTCGCTTGTAACGCGATATATTTTCACATAAAGGTTACGTTTAGCGTCACCCAAAGCACGTAAAGAAGAAAGGTATTACATTACATCCTTCTTTAATACTTGAAATTAGGCCGCCTAAGGCTGAAGTATTTCCCTCTTACTTCAGACAAATTGTGATTGACCGACACCATGTCCTGTGTGACGTCAGCCTGGCGTAATGAGGCCATTTCTATGGTCACTTGTGCCTTCTTTGATAGTTTACTTTCCTGTCTTTCCTGTAGGTGAAAGATATGCAGATTAATGATCTTTTGTTTTCGAAGAAAGCGTTTGCCTTGTCAGGGATATAACAAAAAGTACCGAACTAAAAGTGGTAGTTTCTTGGTATCGAGGATAGGTGCCATCACCAAATGACGTAATACAAAAGATTGAAAAGACACTGAGCAATTACAGTACCAAACAATAGCTAACCAACAAAAGTCTTCGCAACACTAAGATACACCCCTAAAGGCAGCAATGGTTGTCGTACCTAAAAGTTAGTACCCATGCTTTCACCAAAATGGGACTGCGCCACCTTGCAGAAATGACTCACCAGTTTTTGAAAATCGCTCAAAAGTAATATTTACTTTAAATTACATCACAAAATATACCTGTGGATTCATTTGCCAGACCGGCCAAGATTTATCGAATGCACCCTTGGGTGCTTCGATTGATTGTATTCTGGTATAGGAGTGACCCGGAGAGATTGCTCTGGTGAAACCTTTCATCTCATTAGTAATATTAACATTTGACAGGGCGACTATTACTATAACAGGGGTTACCTAGTCAAAGCTGACCGATTGAATGGCAAGAAAATAACAATACATTCCGAGAAAGTTAATTGTTAATCATAATTACCACGAAACGAAATCAACGACATGGATCGAAATCAACCAATAACAACCTACAAACGTGACCTTTTGAACCCAACCTGGGTGGTCCGTTAGAGTGTTGAGGGAGGCGAAAAATGTAAACGTTATTTATACTATATTGTATTTTATTGCAAAGCGCGGCAAAGTTTAGAGAAGAAATGCTGGTAGATGACAAAATAACAGCTTATGTCAAACAAATACGTCTCCTGGGTGTTATATGAAAGTTTCGGATAGAAAAACTTTGCCGGTCTGGTAAAACGTTTTGCTTTCTTGATAAACGTTTGCTATCAGTATTTAAATTTACTTCTGCGAGTAACTTATTGTTTCCTTACGACCTGCTGATTGGCCCACAACCAACTTTCTTGGAATGTATTGTTATTTTCCTGTAATCCGATTGGTCAACTTAGTCTAAGTGGCTCGGATTACAGTAGTCGCACTGTAAACATACATTGAAAATTCTTTGTCAGACTGCATCGTGGACGAAGGATGTCTATATACCGATCCAGGACTCGACGCAGGACTCGACAATTTTTCGCTTTCCCGCCATTTTCAACTCCTGCAAGTCACGACCATTGTTAGTTAGTTAGTTATGCAGTCTGTCGAAGCGACAATGTCCGTTTCATGAAGCTTTAATAACGTTCCTCCAGGTCTTTCTGTCCTTTGCTCGCTGCCTACAAGAATCTACTAAAATGTTCTTCCGCTTCAGGTTTCTTTTCACGATGTCGTTGAATCTTAGCCTAAGCCGTCCTTGATTTCTTTTTCCATCGCGTAACTGGGAATACAACAGCTGCCTGGGAAGCCTGACAAAGTGCGTGGCAATCATGGAAGGTAAGCTCGCTGTTAGGGTTAGGGTTAGGAGTCCTGACTCGAGTCCTAGCTTTAATTTGATGTTAGCCTGAGTTTATCTCTTGTGGGCGTAATCAATGGCTCTAGATCAGCATGTGATTTCTAGAGTTTTTCAGTTCTCGTTGGCTTATTTCGGAGCACGGTCAATACTTCTTCTTTCGCAGAAAATTGTTACTTACTTCTCAGCAAATTTCCTCATTATCTGCATGCCTTATCCACGTTCAGTATAATTAAATTTGAGAAAAATGAAATGAACTATTCTTTGTTCAAGTATTTCCTTCTTACAAGATGGCCTTTAAAAGTCGACACCAGCTCCTGTCGGACCTCATCATTGCTTTCTTCTGGTAACGGAGTCAGTTCTCCTATTTCATGCGATTGTTTGCTTTCCTGCGTGGAAAGATTAAATTAAATTTTCAAAAGATTTTAGTACACTTCTGGCCCTTCTCTTTGTCACGCAATGCTGGAGTTTCATCATAGGGAGGTAGTTCAAGAAATTTTACGAAAAACAATTTAAGTGCGTTTTTAAGTATTTGATTCATTAGTCTTTAATTTATCTATTCTCGATATACAGGGTGTCCCAAAAGTTCTTTCCTCTAATTTCATGCACTATAACTTTTGATCAAAACTTTATTTTTACATGAAATTTCTAGAAGATGTTTACTTCTCTATCGACTACATGTATTTAGAATTTCAGTAAATGTTATGCCCTTGTTGCTTTTTTATCACATTCTGCAGCCGTTGCGGCGTGCTGGGGATACAGCGAGTAGACCCACAGATGATCCTTTTTCAGCTTTTTTATCACCTGGTGCGCAGGAGCCAGTTCAACGCCAAAACAATATTTGTTTAGTTTAGGTAGCTGAAAAAAATATATATTTTGGGCATTCATCCAAAAAAGATAATCATCCCGGCCCCTTTTCACAGCAAGATTTTGCACTTCTTTACAAATCGGAGACGAGCTGGGAGTTACTTGGCAGACCAAGCAGATCGTTTTTTTCCGCCAACTCAGGGGCCTCTAATTTTAAACATTCGCTTTTCATGACCCTTTCTGGACTTAGCTTGCTAACTATGTAAGAGCTTCCTCGTCGAGTCTCCTGTTTTGTATCTAGCCTTCTTTAAAACTATTTTAGCTGCTTTACTCAGGACTTTTGGTCTTCCCCTTCGTTTTTTGCCCTCAAAACCTTCATTTCTCCATGATGATTTTATCACCCAAAATTCGGATTTTTCTAGTTTCTTAGCAGTTTCTACAACAGATAAGCCAGTAAATCGAAGTATACATGCTTATTCTCTCACGTAGCCTAACGTTTTTGCGTAAAGGGGGTTTATCTTTCGTGATATTCATAAAAAAAACAAGGAAGGAGTTCGAGCAATTCGGGCTATAAAATACAAAAATTATGTGGCTGGAAAATATAATCGCGCACGCGCACCTTTGACGCGGATGCATGCAAATCGAATATTCGAGTCAAAAGATGGCACAACAGGTATGAAAACAGTGAATTAGATTGAAAGACACAAGTTTTGTTTAAATGATTTGCTTTCCAAGTCCAATCGTACTGAAATACAGACTTATAAAGTAGAGGAACGAACTTTTGGGACAGCCTGTAATTCTTAATTGTTTAACTATGGTCAGTTTCTAAGGCAACCGTTAGGTAGCAAAATGTCGTGGAATCTTGTAGTCCGTTTATTAAAGCATGCCTCAAAGTTGCATTCGTCTGTTACTCTATAACGAGCATTTGAACTTTTGATGTATTGAAGACTAAAGATAAAGAAACCCCTACCTGTAGCTTAATTAAATTCAACAAAATTAAAAGGCGCATTGACGATAACTCAAATCTTTTTTTTGTGATAAGCCTACTTGATCCCCAAACGTCTCTCTCATTTTTCAAAACAGTCTTTGTAGTTGACTTCTTTCAAAATTTGGTGCTGCTCTCTTCCCGAAAAGTGAAATTATTGGAGACAATTCTTACATATTAAGCGCAAATAAACTTGAATTAATTTAGATATTTAGCCCTTAACTGGCTGATTAGTTTCTTACTTTGTTGCCGAGATAATAAGAAGTCGACGCCATGTCCTCACTAGTAATATTTGACACTACAGCTGCCCTCGCTCTGTATATTGTCGGTCAATAGCATTCTTGCTCGTTGTGTTGCTCTTTGAAATATATAACAATTATTCACCGAAGTGGAGGTGGCTAGTCCTGGATATTTACCGAACTGCGAAGCAGTGAGGTAAATATCCAGGACTAGCCACCGACACTGAAGTGAATAATTGTTTTAGTATATACTAAAACAGTGACATAATTGAGCACAAAAATGACGATTTTTAACTCAAATACTGTTGCCAACGATTACAATTTTGGCGCGTAATGACCGGGCGGCCGCGGCCGTCGCTTTATCTTGCTGACAATTAAAACATTTGAAGGCATTTGTTTACCTCTTGCGGGGAAATTTCTTCAAAAGGAGTTGTGAATTCTTTTTGTATTTAAAATCATTCTATAAAAAAAGATTATTAAATTTAGTTTTAAGCTTATTTATGAACAACTCAAATAAATAAAGTAAGCAAGACTTAAACTTAATTTGCATTTGTAAACAAAAAACTTTTTCACCGGTTTTATCGATAAATGCGTGTCAAAAAGACAAAGCTTTACCTGTTAAAACTTCCAATCCGAACTTCGTCACCTTCTTCGGGTATTTCGGGAACAGCTTGCTTGATTAGTTATGAAATTTCTTTGTTTGTTATCGGCAGCAAATCGGGAAAGCATTTTGCTCGCAACTTACGCGAGTTTAGCGTCGCTCGCTCGGAGGAACCGGAGGTGAATCGGTGAATAGTACAGGATATTCACTGATTAAGTAGCCAATCAGAGGGCGCGAAAAACACTATCCACTGTTTTAGTATATACTAAACCCATTTATAAGGAAGATTTTCACACATATTCCATGGCAATAGGTGCAGGAAACGCAAGCTTCCATGCACAGTTTCAAGTCGATTTACACAGCTTTGATCATAACATTCTCAGTTTCGAGAATAGTTTATTCTAAACCATAAGAAAAGATTTCATTAGAAGTTGAATTTTTCGCTATTTATCTTTCACTTTTTACATTCAGTTCATTTTATTTGCCGGAAAATTAAAAGGACGTTTGATCAATTCACACTCGCGCATTCTAGTCTTATTTTAAACTTTATAGCGGAAGGACATCTGTGAGCAGGGAATAATTCAGCAAAGAATTTGATTGTCGGCGAATTTCTGCGGTAATCGTCCATCGTTCTGCTAGTGAGAAACTAGCCGTTGTTCACTCGTCTTGCTTGTTTGGGGCTGAGTCTTATTCCGGTCAAAGAGAGAGAAGGAGTGTCTGGCAAGGTTTCCAATGATTTGTGAACTAGTGTCTGGAAAACTCTCCAAGTGTTTATATATACACAGTTATACGCACCTTATAACTTCTTCTGCGCTTAACGAGTGTCGTTAAAATTTTGGTCCATAACTTTCACTGAAACGACTGCTCCACAGAATGTCACGCATGATAACACGTAACGCAAAAGAGTGTCGAAGTATGACTGCATAATAAATGTCACAAAGTCTACCTAAGCGGTCCTTTGGGGATGTTCTGTCTTTACGTCATCCTAACCATTTCGTATTTGCGAGCGCAAACAATAGAAACGTCATCATTAACTACCGATTCCTCGCGGTCCCTGTTCAAGCAAATCGAGATTTTTTGTCTATTGACTGTATGACTGTATATTTCAACTGTAAGTACTTTCCTTAATATATGCGCGAGTTACTAGAGTGCCTCCTCGGGATTTCGCCTTCTGGAAGAAATCCCTGCGGGGGCAACTAGTATCCTGTAATAATTGGGACTTTTCCATGCTCACTTGCAATTGTGTTTTCTCCTCTTGCTTAATCTGTTCCTTAGCCACTTTGCTCATCTGTGTGAAGGGAAGCGAGAAAATGAATCTTTCACAGACACGCCGTTAAAACCATTCAATTAAGAAGATGAATGCGCAAATAGTCTTGCGAAGACTCATGTCTTAGCGGTTTTTTGTGTGACAGATAATCTGATGAACCGAGTTACCCAACTTTGTAGAGCTTTGCAACTGTATGGAGACACCATGTTGGCGTCCCTCTGCATGAGGAACACAAATATCCGGAAAAAAACAGAAACACCTGTCATTGGGTTTTGACGTGAAGCGAGTAGACATCTCTAGAGTCAAGCTCGTAAAAGTTAAACTTAATATTTACTCAAATGAAAGGAATGTTCGCTATAGAAAAATCTCCAAATAATAAGTAGGTAAAAGCTTTCAGGACAGCGGCCATTAATGTCGCCTCATGAAATAGTTAAGAAATTCAAACTTGTTCTATCACAAAAGAAAGAACCATTTCGACCAGAAATATTGCAAAAATTATACGTCTTCAGCTGCTCTAATAGCTCAGTTAATATCATAGGTGACGAATTACTCCTTAATTTTGGCGCGAAATTTCAGCGTTAATTTGTAATTTCACATGTGAAATTACAAAATTGCCATGGCAACCTTCCGTACATCTCAGTGTCAAGATGGCGACGAAGTTTTAAAATGCCGTGGATGAAGATGTCAGGGCACAAAAAGACGCTTTAGAAAACCTGAACACACAAGAGAACATCAAGAAGGATTCTAACAGGTATTTTGCCGAAAAAGTCTGAAAAATTCTGAACTTTATAAGCCAAATTTAAGGTCTAAACATTTTGAGAGAGTGGAGTTCTCGATCGATAAGATAATCCAGGATAAACGTGTCAAAAATCCAAGATTGCTAACGTAATTCGTCACCCATGATATTAATAGGTAATCAAATGGTATACTCGTGAAATTAGGGAATAATTTCACTTGCGTTTTGTCCAAATCCTAATAATTTCCCTCGCCTGAAGGCTCGGGAAATTATTAGGATTTGGACAAAACGCGCGTGAAATTATTCCCTAACTTCACTCGTCACCATTTGATTACACATACAAATTAAATGTAGGCTAAATAATTCTTTATTTTGAATTTTCATTAAGTCACGTGCAAACCATGGAGCAATAATCAGATGAGTAGGTTGGATAGGTCACCCAGACTAAAATCAGACTAAAATATAATGAAACAAGCAGTCTGGAGAATGGTAAAAAGTTTTACAACAGAGCTAGTATGGAAAGTTAGATACAATTTAATAACAAGCCTACTTGATCCCTGGTGTCTCCATGATCCGTCAGAGCCTCTTTGTCAGCATATGATCTCTTGGAGGCTTGCATTTCGATGATCTAGATTAATGCATCAAGTATATAAGTCGTATAACAATTTCTAATAGTACAAAAACAGATTCGAAATTTTGTCTCCCTGTATTTGTTTCACGATAACTCAGTTTTAAAACAAATGTGGAATTTCGCTCATCTCCTTACCGTTTTTCTTTTGCGGCGTAACCACGTCAGCAGGTCACCACAAGGAACGTATTCTATGACCAGGAACATTTTCTCCTGAGTCGTACAGCATCCAACCAGGGATACAACGTTCTTATGTGAACCCAACAGTTTCATCTGCTCAATCTCAAACGTGAACTCTTCTTTCTGTGCTTTAGATGGATCATCTAAAGGCAATTGAATATACGACTTTGTCTTTTTTATCTTGCAGTGACAGCATTATTAAGTGCTAGATTAAAAAAACTGCACAGAATAACATAAGAAAATCGCAAACCGCATTGAAATTACCTGAAAATTTCTAAATACCACAAACCCCTTGATTTTCAAAACCGTAATACCGCGACTTAAAATAAACATTTCTGCAAAACTGCATCGCCGCAAACCCTTACACCCTCCTCTATATACTTCCTCCGATTTTTATCGCACCCACGATTGAGGCACAAAGTACAGATCTATTCCACCGTGTAACAGAATGTCGAGAAATATTCAGGCATTTCGTAGTATACTATTCAGTTTACCACTGCATTCTCTCAGCAGCCCCCGAGGGGTACCTTCCCCCTGGAAAATTTGGGCGTTGGTATGGGTGAAATGTGTCCACATAGTTTCCCTTACCCTTTTTCAGACCTGCCGCTGTTCTTAAATGACGAATGAAAAAGATGAGTAACTAAATAAATGAATAGTAGAATAAAATAAAATGAAAACAGACTTCGCACCATGGAGAGCAAAACCTTATCCTACTTCAGTTTTTTTCTCTTTGACCCAAATCGTGGAAATCTTTACCCAATTTCAGACCAAAAAGGCGCCAAAAATCATTGATACCCTTTGGTTCCGCTCACACCCTGTATAGTTCTAAGAAAGCACCCCCTGGGTCTAGCTGCCATCATGGTGAAGTCGTAGCTCAGTTTCATAGTTCTATTGCCCTTCATCCTCATTGTCCTTGCCTCAAAAGACTTGCTGTGTAAACCGAGTAACTTGGATTACCAAAGAAGGAGGGAGGAAGGGGGGAGGGGGGGGGGGAATCTATTAATTAGAGCTTGCATTATTTAAAATCAAACATATGTCAGTGTTGTGCTTCAGTTGTATCCAGTGGTCGATTTCTAGTTTGTGCGTAGTAATAAAGAAGACTTTGCATGTGTTAAGAGCTAACTGGCTTAAACCTACTCTGGAGATAATTGTGTTCTTGACCTCGAAAATTTCAAACATAAAAATGGTTACCTTGATACATTTTTAAAATTCTTGCGACGTGCACTACATGTATTATGAAGCCAAAATAACCCCTACATTTCCAATCATTTCCGGATATTAAAACAATGTTACCGTTGATATATACAATCAAGAGAGGATAAAGCTCTCTCTTGATACATTATAATACAGAGTGTCAACAGTGTGTCAATTCTCGGGAAATTTCGATCGAAAAAGTTCAGTGCCTTTATGTGGTGCAATTAGTTCACTTAAAATCCCTCAGCTTTTCTTGTTATGTGAAGAGGACTAAAGGCAGTCACAAAATTTAAGACTCCATGGCTTTGTCTGTCTTTTATGACCAATTCTTACCATGTAAGAGTTTGACAGCAACCACCTGAGGTGCCTCTTTTGTGGATAACAAAGGCCGTTTTGAAATGTCGGTGTCAAACGCCTCCAACCCAACTCTCTTCTGAAATGTGGCTTGGTAAACCACGCCAAACGCTCCCCTCCCTAGCTCTTCCTCAAATTCTATTTGCTCAGGCAGAATTTCCCACTTGTCAAGAGGAGTGATCTCGCGTTGTGAGTAAGGTAATCTGGATGAAAGGGGAAAATAATGCTGAATTAATAGACTGAGCACAATTGAATTACTCGAATACCTTAAACCTTGTCAACAATTAAAAACGTGGTGCTTATAAATATATGAATCATTAAGGTTATGGTAACCTGGTCGTTTTATCGTATAAGTATAGAAGTGTAGTATTTTCGTTACAGCGATCTTGCCCAAGCTCCTTTACAAGGCCTTTCAAAATCTAGCGGCCTCTTCCGGATGAAGGATACAGACTCGAGTTAGAATGAAGTGGGATCAGACGGGAAGAGAAACAACAAACCACCCGAAAGAGGTGCCGGAAAAGGCAAGGTCAAGCTATATATAATAACAACCTCTCTGTCTTCTCTGGAAGATGATAATGAATACACGAGGCTGTATGTACCATAAATACTCGTTTGGGCAAGACCGCTGTAATTAGTCTGGTTATTATTATTCTTAGTTAATATGGTTAACCTGGCACTGTTGCAATTCGGAGGAGTATGGTCGAAGCAGTAAACTGTTTTCCGTGATAATTAATTAATTATAAACAGCCAGCTGAGCGGCGGGAAAAGGGCAATTATGAATTGTTTTAATAAGGACATTCCAGTAATACTGATTTCTTAGACGCAATCATTTATTATTGGCATATTCGTAGGATTTTTTTTCCCTTCTTGAAGAAACACAAAGTTCTTAATAATAATAAAAGGTAGCCTTCTTTAACTGTGCATCAGCCGGAGTTGCAATCATGTGTTGTAATTTAAGAGTGGTTGTCTGAGAAAACCAGGCAAAATGTTAAAAATGTCAACGTAAGGGGGTCCACAGAATAAGCTCATACGAACATCATAGATAGGTTAGGTGGAGTAGTGGACAAATATAATAAACATAGGTTCTTCACTGCTCTTGTATTAGAGATATGAGCATCACTCTATTTGACCCCCTCGGACGCCATTTTTGTAAGCAAATTTTGACCATTTTCTGAAGCTCACAAACTCCTCAAAATTAAACGAACGAAGTTCATTTTTTGTGTGCGACACAACATAACACAATACTATCTTTGAAAACCATAAACGATGTTAGGTAGCTACGGACAAGACTAAAACTTTCTTATTTTTCCTGACCTAAACTCAGTGTCTGCAAGCGAACCAAAAATCAGTCGTTTTTGAATTGATCGGTAGAGCATGTTGTGTATTACGACCCAGACTCCCTCCCGGTAGGGCATTGGAACGCCTGACTATAGGATTAGGAACCACGAGTCGTGTAGGCGAAATAAAGCCATCGTCCAACGTTGAATCCGTTGTAATCTTCCATTATTTGCCGACTAGATGGGTCACAACATTGGCGACGAGGGTAAAACAAGACCCCAAGAAGTCAACGAGACGAAAAGTTCGCGAGAAACATGGACGATAATGAACGAAACCATATTAAAACATTCGACTGTCATGGGGACCAAAACACGCTTGGCTTGCGATGGAAGCGGTGGCTGACAGCTTTCGAACTATTTGCAGACGGCAAAGGCTTAATTCTAAATGAAGACAACGCGAACAACAGGCAGAGGAGACGTGCATTAATGCTCCATCTCGCGGGACCCGATGTTCAAGATATTTACCTTACCCTGCCGAACACGGGAGATGCGAAAGATTACCGGAAAGCGGTCGATGCACTGAACGCACACTTCGCTCCCAAAGTCGACACTACGTATGTTAGACACTGTTTCACACAGCTAATTCAAGCACAATGGGAAACAATCCGACAGTTTGCAACCAGACTCAGACAAGCATCGAAAGATTGTGACTATGGCGAAGATACAGATAACCAAATTCGTGATGAAATCCTCTGCAAGTGCAGCAGCACGTACATAAAACGAGAACTCCTGGAAGAACGTCAAGGCTTCACTTTAGCTAGAGCGCTTGAAATCGCCGAGAACTGCGAAAAAGTCGATGCACAGCTTGCTGCAATGACCATAGAAGAAAAGGGAGAGAATTCAGCTAGTGTAAACCGCATAGAGGGAACAAAGAGAGGCCATTGCAAGAGAAATCAGTCACGAGGTACCACAACCGGCCGTGAGAAAACTTGTTACCGGTGTGGTAGAACCGGACATTTCGGTCGAGATTCTAACTGTCCAGCAAAAGGTCAGTTCTGTCATCAATGTGGGCTGGAAGGAAATTTTCAAGAGCAGTGCAGGACAAAGCAGAAAGGTGAAGAAAAGCAAAAACAAACCAAAGGCCGCAGGAGCCCCAAGGGAGGTGCTGCAAATATGGTAGGTTGCCACAACGAAGAAGAGGAACCAGTGTATGCTTTTACCGTAGGAGGCAGGAATGAGGAGAAAATTGAAGTAACCGTTGGAGGTTGTAAGCTGAACATGATCATAGATTCTGGAGCAAGTTCTAACATCATTGACCAGGAAACATGGGAGTGGTTGAAGAAAAACAAAGTGAGGTGTGAATCAGCTCGCTCGAGTAGGAAACTCTATGCCTACGCATCCCAGACACCACTTGATGTAATAGGAACATTCTCCTGTGAAGTCTCTGCAGGAAGCAACACTGCTAGTGCCAAGTTTTGTGTGATTAATGCTGAAGGAGACCCCCTTCTGAGGAAGGACACTGCAACTAGTCTAGGCGTACTGAAAATAGGGATTGGCATCGCTGCCGTAAGTGCAGACCCAAATACCATTGGTGAGATCCTGCAACAGAAGTACCCAAATGTTTTCAGCGGCGTTGGAAAGTTGAAAGACCGGGCAGTAGAGCTCCACATCGACCCCAATATGACGCCAGTAGCACAGCCGATGCGGAGGACTCCGTTCAGCATGAGATCAAAGTTGGAAAAGGGATTAAAGAACTCATTGAACTAGACATTATTGAACCTGCACAAGGGCCCACACTATGGGTTAACCCAATTGTTGTTGTCTTAAAGTCTGGGGGTGACATCCGCCTTTGCATTGACATGCGAAGGGCTAACGAGGCAATACGGAGAGCCAGACAGCCGATCCCTACCGATGATGAGATTACTCAGAGCATAAGTGGCAGCAAGGTATTCTCCAAACTTGACCTTAGGTGGGGATACCACCGGCTTGAACTTTCCCCAGAATCTCGAGAGATTACTACGTTTGCTACCCACTGCGGTCTCTTTAAATACAAGAGACTTTTTTTTGGTGTTAACTCTGCTTCTGAACAGTACCAATACGAGATCCAGACGGCACTTGCGGGTATAGAAGGGCAAGAGAACATTATTTTCAGATGACATCATCGTACATGGTAAAGACCAGAAAGAACACGATTTGCGGTTGGAGAAAGTCATCGTGAGATTAAAGGAACGTGGACTGACCCTCAATGCAGAAAAATGCCAGTTTAGCATGGATAAGCTCACATTCTTTGGTATGTTATTGTCCGGGAACGGGATCAGCTGCACAGAAGAAAAGGTGAAAGCCGTGAAAGAGACACGAGAACCTCGAACGGTATCAGAAACTCGAAGTTTTCTTGGGCTTGTAAACTACTGTGGCCGCTTTATACCCGACCTGGCAACGGTATCTGAGCCCTAACGTCGCCTGACAAAGTCAGGAACCCCTTTCGTGTTTGGAGGTGAACAGAAGAAGGCGTCTCAGGAGCTAAAAGAGCGATTGGCCTGTGCTGAGACTTTGGGGTACTTCGACAAAGATGCCCCAACCCAAGTGATTGCCGATGCCAGCCTAGTTGGACTGGGAGCGGTACTGACCCAAAAGCAGAAGAATAGACCGAGAGTCATCTGCTATACAAGTCGTAGTCTAACAGACACCGAGAGAAGATATTCGCAGACAGAGAAAGAGGCGCTGGCACTCGTATGGGCCTACGAAAAGTTCCATCCCTATGTGTATGGTGTGCCATTTGATCTTGTTACAGATCACAAGCCGCTGGAAGTTATTTACGGCCCAAGGTCAAAACCCTGCGCACGCATTGAAAGATGAGTGTTACGAATGCAACCATACAAATTCAAGGTCAAGTATGAGCCTGGGCCGAGCAACATTGCTGACTCCCTCTCAAGACTAGTGGGAAATCTAAAATCCAGCAGCAGTCACTCAGCTGAAGCCAATGAATATGTCAGATTTGTTCCACAAGAAGTGGAAGAAGCCTCAGCAATCGATGAAGAACTCTGTGCAGTCAAGGAATGACTAACCGGAAAACCGTTAAAAAAACTTAAACCAACTAAAAATAGCACATGACCTTGTCTTAATAAGATTCTTGCGCATTTTATTAATGAGATAAAGACAAAAGGTTATGACGTCCTCGGTGTTAATTTATTCCCTCACAAGTTAATGGGCGGCATGAGATTTCCTCGCAAAAAAGGAGTAACCGTGAGCTCCAGTGTCTAAATTAGTAGTTCCAGGTTTAAAGCGGTCGGAAGGAGTACTTTAACACAGTGTAAAAGTTTTGAGAAAAATGAAAACCTGGTAAGAGCAGCCTCACGTTTTAAGAAGGGCCTCGAATGAAGAAACATTACGACTTCTGTGAGTAAGACCAACAGACCCTTCGATAACTGCGATAACTACCCGAAACGCATGCATAGCTGATCAAGATCTTAACCTTTCCTTGTAATTTTTTCCCTTTCTTTGCAAGAGCGACTGCAAATAAAGTCTGGTCATCATAAAAGATAGGGCAAATTTACTTGAATAGTATACTGATACTGGCAACTTATAAACTTCCTTTTTTTCTGACAGCCCTCTTGTGACGTTGAGCTGTACCGAGTCGTAAAACACAACTACTGATTTATTTTGCTGTTGTCATCTACTATCCCTGAGTTTTCGCTATTTTGTTTTCTTCTTTAAATAGGGTGTCTGTGTTTCCCTGCAATTAGAACACACCCAATCATTTTAAAAGCAAAGACTTTTATCATAAAACGCAGTGAGATAGGACTGAACTGTAACCACGTTCCTTTCAGTGAATCTCTTTTGATAGAGCGTTACCAAAAGAAAAGATTACATAAGGTAAGTGACAGGAGGGGCTAGGGTAATAATATGTAACCTCCCCTGCCAACAAAAGCAAGCTAGCTCTTACCCCTCCTAGTCACTAAAAAATTATGACCAACCCCGACTGACATTTAAATGAATTCACCCCTATAACTGTAACGTTTTAAGACGGCTGCGCAGGGAACAATACCTTAAAACTACCTCGACAGAGCGGTCCATTTCAGGATAGGCCTATTGCGCATAGCCTTCTGAGTCGTCTTGTGAATAACTGGATGTAGCTCCTGATTATTTGCGTCACCTAGGAGCCCATAACCCGGAGCGAGCAGCTTCTATGTAGTCGTGTCACGGCGTCTTTACTAACCAGACTTGTTTTTAGAACAACTTTGGCTCGAATTTTAAATACCTTACAAGTCCCACAAACCAGACCCCAAAACCTACAGACCTGAAAATGGGCTCCTATGGAAGCTATTAAACAAGGTGAATTGATTCCCAGTAAGCCATAAGGTGAATGTTATCCACATTCACGGAATAACTCCAAAGGAAGAGTGGATGAAGCAATTCGAGTTAATCACCTATTAACCTGCGATCAGGAGTTCTTAATTTTCCTTTTCGCCTCCTCTTAAAGAGAAAGAGAAGAAGGACCGCCTGATCGCAGGTTAATAGCCCATTCTCCACCCCATTCACTCCGTTAAAAAAATGACAACCCAGAAGTGGACAAACAAAATTTAATAAACAGAAGTAATATTGGAGCAAGTAGCTGACAATGTTTGTGTTTGTATAGGAAGTGTGAATTTATTTACTGAGTTGTTTGTTTCTTGTCTTTCACTCGTCATTTTGGAGACGAGGCAACTACTAGTGCCAGTCCCTTTCGAGTACTGGATTTTAAAGATGGCGTCGCTTTGTTATTTTCTAGTTTTATTCCATGGTTCAGCACTTTTTGCCATTTCAATATGTAACAGTGGCAGTATTTCGAGCTTTTTGATATTTCCTTTACCTGCTGACCATAGTGGACAGCGAAATAGGGAAGAAAAAGCATGAAGAGGACTTAAAACAAACACGAAGGGATCGGCCTATTTTCAAGAAAAAGGTTGGCAACTATGGCAAATGTGAGTTTTCTAATTTCGTCCTGTTCCAACGAGCCAAAATGATTATTAGTGTTTTGGTAACATGGATGATAGTAGACTGCAATTTGGCTGTCAGATTTTTATTATCTTTTTAGTTGTGCACTGCAGATCAATTCAAAAACGACTGATTTTTGGTTCGCTTGCAGACACTGAGTTTAGGTCAGGAAAAATAAGAAAGTTTTGTCTTGCCCGTAGCTACCTAACAACGTTTATGGTTTTCAAAGATAGTCTTGTCTTGTGTTGTGTCGCACAGAAAAAATGATTAAAATGTTTAATTTTGAGGAGTTTGTGAGCTTCAGAAAATGGTCAAAATTTGCTTACAAAAATGGCGTCCGAGGGGGTCAAATAAAGTGATGCTCGTATCTCTAATACGAAGGCGGTGAAGAACCTATGTTTATTATATTTGTCCATTACTCCACCTAACCTATCTATGATGTTAGTATGAGCTTATTCTGTTGACCCCCTTCCGTTGACATTTTTAACAGTTCGCCCGCTTTTCTCAGACAACCACTCTTAATATTTCCAACATTAAAAATAATAAGATTAATTAACATTCGGGCCCAAAGGCTGGGCCTGAATTTTGTTTTTCAAATTTTCCCCATTGCTGAAACTGATTCGATATTCCCAAACTGCGCCCTCATTGTGTGAATACTGGCCGTTCATTGCTTTCTCGAAGGAAACTGCCGTTTCCACTTAGTTTCTAGTGACTGCATCCTCCATCTCATCCCTTTTCCCGACGCCTTTCTCCCTGGCGGTTGGTGCCAATATAGGGTGATCTGGAAGGAAGTCTAATTGTTGCCATACAGACCTATGACCTATGGCTAGGTAATACAGGGTACGCCTTCATCTTCTAATTAGAATTAGACTAAAGAACCAAATATTCAATGAAACTCAAGCGCAAAGCAATTCTACCGCCAAGCTACAATAAATAAAACATACACTAACTTTTTAATACAAGGAAAATGAATATTGCAACGACGCTTATTTGGCCCGCGTTTAGAGAAAAACCAACTCTACTCGGTCCAAAACCAGGCTTCGATGAGCATTCCCGAGTGTAAACTTTTGCTTCTGTGTTTGTCGTATATGCCTTCAACGACAGAAAAAAATTACGTACGTCGTACGCAGTAGTTATCAGAGCTGCACAAACCTTTCAGTAGTCTTCTTCCTTCTGTACCACGAGGCGAAGATAGCAATAGTCAGCAGCAAAATGGCAATCGTGACACCAAGTGATATGTAAATAATCTTATTAATGGAGGTCGAACGTCTTGAAGCAGGTTTTGTCGTTGAAACTGCTAAACAGGAAATGATTTCAAACTAGTATTATAAATCAGTGGCGGATGGGAAGGTTTTGGCAAAAAGAACGTGTGGTTACTATTTATCTCACTGAAGAGGTTTAATCATGCATGATACTAGCCTTTTCTATTGTGCAACCCTACCGTGTAAACAGTTTCAACTCGTAACGTCGAGCTTTCCTGGAAAATCAGGTTGTTTCCTGGAAAACCAGGATTTTCTGAAGATCACAGAATGAAATTGACCCCCCCTAAATTCAAGGAAATGCTAATTAATTTTATGAGTAATCATAATTTTATTGTGAATCCTATTGTAATTGGTAGAAACACAATTGAGAGAGTCATGACATATAAGTTACTAGGCGTTTGTGTAAGTAATGACCTGAAATGGAACCACCATGTACAGGTTATAGTGCAAAAGGGAAACAGGAGGCTTTACTCTTTAAGGGTCCTTAAGCAATGTGATGCACCTCCAGCTTCACTGGCTAAGGTTTATACAATCATTGTTCGTCCTGTTCTAGAATATGCTGCCCACGTCTGGCAAAATATACCAGATTTTCTATCTTATAAGATTGAGAGCATTCAGAAAAGGGCTATGCGCATCATTTTTCCTTTAATGAATTACGACGAGGCATTAAATTAAATGTCCTTAATTAAACAACTCTAAGTGACAGACGCGCCCATCTATGCCAGGTTTATATTGATAGACTCCGGAATGAGAATCACCGCTTGCATTTTATGCTCCCCAAACAGGAGGAGGTTGTGCATAATTATAATCTTAGATCTGGCATTAGCCGCTCCACGCGTCCTAACTGTAGGACCAAGCGCACGCAAGAGTTTGTCACTCACAAGTATACCTAGTGGCTTGTACAGTTATATGTTCTAGTATTTATTGGATTTATTGTATTATATTTTAGTATTATATGTTTTGTAAATAGCTCTGTAATTCAGCCATTCTGTATATTGCTGCAATGAGTCTTGATAAACAGTCATTATTATTATTATTATTATTTTTATTATTATCGGGGATCGAGGATCATTTTTTGAATTTAACAAATAATAAAATCAATTATTAAATTATTAATTATTTATTATTATCACTTCACTCCATATTATATATATGCTTATACAAGATACGAAAATAGCGGCGAGTGTTCGTAAAACATGCAAAGCTCTGATGAGCGTTAGGGAAAGATGTAATTTCTTTAGAATCAGACGGGTTAATCAGAGTCATCTGATCAAGCACAATTCTAAGTATATCAAGCTTCTAGACTGTTAACAACATAAGTGAGAAAACACACGCGGCACTGAATCGAATGTCACTAGCTTAGAAGCAACCAAATGGTCCAAAAGGTTGATAATTGAAAGTTTTCAATTTTGCTATACGCAAAATGTGGTTTCATTGGATACTGTTAAACCCAGAAACCTGTAAAGTCCAGGAATATTTTAGGAGTTCAAGTGTTTTGGAAAAGTATATAGTCCTTTCTGCACAAAAAATATGTTCAATAGCACGGCTAATCTTTAGTAGCACTCTCCCTGAAACAGATATTGATCCGTTGTGTGTTACTTTTTATGCTAAGACTACACAGCTGACATGCAGTGGTTGCCATTATCGCTGACTACAATCGCGTTCTCCTACAAACAGAAGTAAAGAGATGGAAAATTGTAATAGGGTATTGAGAGAGGAGCAGAGCCAGCCAACTGGGCCGAGCTGGCTCCAAATTTCTCCAAAAAGTAGAGTAACATTTAAGGATGTGGGTAAGGAGGGTTTCGTCACGACACGGGGACACCACGGGGAACAGATGACAGTATGTGTGACGCAATTAAATTCAAAGCGCAAATGGTCTTTGCTTATACCTTAGAATGGGAACGCGACCTCCGATCGAAGCGAGATTGACCGAGATTGAGACTAACGGAGGAAATAAGTCTCTTTTTTTCCCACGGCAGTTTGTCCCGTATTCTAAAAGTAACACTATTCTACGGTAAGACTGTATTTTTGGTATCGTATTTCATATTAATATATCGTTGTATTCTCGCTATGATTTTCAGAGTAAGTATTTTAATTGTATTTTAAAATTTTTTTTAGAATAAGTATTTTAATTGTATTGATTTATTTATCATTTAATTTGTGAACTTACATGGAAAATGGCTTTTGTCCCGAAAACAAAACAACCTCCAAGGTGAGGGATGACAGAAAACATCTTTCGGTATATTACTCAATTGCATATTATCAACAGTCTTGACAAAACACGCGCGTAGTAACTTCCGGTCAATTCAAGGAAAGTACGTCCGAAATCCGCGGAGATTTTGCTGGCTAAAAAAGTTTAAGAAACCTACTACACTATAGGCTGTCATTCAATCATCTATTGATCATTTGGTTAGGTAATTTCTCACGCATTCACTCACACTCTTCCCTGGCAAAGAAAAGTAACATGCGCTTCACGGATCCGCCCCCAGATAGAAATATCACAACAAGAAAACCTTGGCGCAGAAAGCAAAAACGTGTCAGCTACGCGCAGTATCAGCAAACATCGTTAGTCCAGCCGTTCCTAGAAAACTATGCCTTTTCTAGTATCAGAAGATTAATATTTGGCGCAATGATTTCGCTAAAACGTTCAACAGCATAAGGAAGGTGCCTTTGGCCGAAATACTCCATACCGTTCTCAAGATGATGGCCCTTTCTAAAGCCTCCTCCTCATTTTCTTCCTGGTAATTCCTTAGCCAGCTAGGGGAGAAACAATTCTCACTCTCCTCCCCAGAAAGACGGCCCGCCACCACATCCGAATACTTGGGTTTGTTTGGCATTATGGAATTAACTCCGAAATATATAAATTGACGCAGCGAACTTAGTCGTGGTCATTTGAAACCAATTTTGCATCAAGTAATAATAATTAATTTTGCACATCAGATTTTTTCGGACAGCGGCTCAGGATACCATCGTAGGGTAGGGTAGGGTAGTTAAATAATTACAACAGGATTAAATGCTTAAAAGATGAATGAAAACTTTTAATCTTATTTTTTGATCCAAACTATTAATTCGATTACAGTCAACTCCTTCTAAGACGGACACCTTTGGGACCGGCAGTAAGTGTCCGTCTTAAAGAGAGTCAAATACAGGGAGTAAAGAAAGGCAGGGACCAACTCTAGGTGTCTGTTTTAGAGAGGTGTGCGTCTTATAGAGGTGTCCGTTAAGAGAGAGTCGACTGTAATTCTAACCCCGATCTCCGATCTCCGATCATCGATCCTCGATCCCCGATCTTGGTTTTCCATGAAAGCTGTCTAACAGCGCAGCGACGTGACAACAACGGAATAGGTGTGTTGTCCAGTACGCTTGTGCGTGGTCCGTTTCCTCGTCTCTGTTCATGACCCGGTATTGTAAGAGCAAAAAGCAGCTATACTTAATGAACCAAGAGCCGTAATAGGACAGTGTCCTATTATGGCTCTTGAATGAACTTATCATTTCTAAAATCTAGGCTAGTATAACTTGATTAACAAAATGAACATGTGTGACATCATTATGAAATCATTTTTTTGACTTCATTTTGTTCGTCTGTCGACCGATAAAGTAAATAAGTACAGTGGAAACCCGCCTAACGGCCACCTCGGTAATGCGGTCACCCCGTTATTGCGGTCTCCCGTTAATACGGCCGACGGCCACATTTTAAAAACCCAAACAGTAGAATTTCTCGCAACTTCACCTCGTTAATACGGTCTCTTGTTCGAAACTTAGAAAATTAAAGTGCCTATGACATGTCAATTGTATTGACCTAGAACTCTGAGCCTGTTCTTGTACTGTTTTTAGACTACAATACACATAAGGTGCACTTGTTGACATTTTATAGCCGAATTTTGAAAGTGTTTTATGTAGTGATTGGAAGAAAAATTTTTGGTAGTATTTTCAATTTCTGTACTCGATATCTACATTCTGGTTGTTTATTAATGAGAACAGTTGTTCAAGAAATGCAAATGCGATGTACAGTGCATTTTTCAGTACGGCCCTCAAGTCATGAGAGAGGCGAGTTCTCTCACCATTGCACCACCCTTGCTCTTGGCACCCGATCAGGCAGTCGGTCAACCAGCCATTCTTCTAGTTTGTATGTCTGTCATTCCGGGAGCTAATATGTAAGGGTTGATTTCCCGTTAGATCCGATCCGGTTTCAAGCTCCTTTTTTGACAGTTTATGTACCACACTATCACGTAATTAAACTGGGGGCGTAGATAAAAATCAGGGGTCTCCGCGACAGGCACCTCCTCTCCTTTTGGCTCCCCTCGTGTACGTGGCGTCCTCAAAATTTATCTCTTTTTTCTCACAAAACTGGCGCATGCTATGCATGCTAGTCAAATAGTTGATGATCAGTCACTGAACAGCCCATGTGTGGATGTGCGTGCTACCCACTTAATCGTTATTCATTTATTTGTTTATTTATCACACTGTTCTATTTCTTGTTGCCCAAAGCGGAAAGGCTTTTTCTGCTCGAGCATCAGCCACCTCGTCAAAAGTGAAGGGACGCCTTCAATGATGTAATGTTAATTTTACCAAATGAAATCAGAGAAAATAAATATATGAAAAGTAAAGGAAAAGAAAAGATAGATAAAGAAGAAACAAAGATTACAGCATCTGTTGGTTCTGAAGAAAAGAAGGTGGAGAACCTGGGAACGAGGTTGAGGTGGCAACAAAGTTTTTCAAATTAACTAAGGTTGCTGTGGCTACACAAGTAAATTTTTTTTCGCCTACGAGAGAAGCCTAGAGACTGAAATTTTAAAGGACGAGAAGGTGGTCATCATCTTCAAGACACACAAAAACGTCATTCAGGATTTAAATTTACTCTTAAGGGAACTCTGCTCATTGCAGCGCGACCACTGTATTTAGACATCTCTGGTATTTCTATCATTAAAGTAAGTCTGTGTGAGAGTTTCAACTGGCGGTACAGTAATTTAGCTGGTTTTATACATCCGGTTAATTAATGGCCATCATCAAATCATATGCATATCGCTTATTACTTACAATTATAAATCAGCTCAATATCCTCAGATAGTTCACTCGACCAGCCGGTAATGTTGTTCTTTGCTTTGCATTTATAAACCCCGTTGTGTTTTTCTTGGATATTAGAATTACGAAGAACAGATGTTACGGTATCCTCTCCATCGTGCTTCTCAGAGAGGGAAAAATTTTCAGATCCGTCTGTGATAGGTTTGCCATCTGGACTGTACCAAACAACACGGGGACGAGGCCATCCCTTAAAGGAACACTTCAGTTCTATTAGTTTCGTGTTAGGAGAGAACCAGACAGGAGAACTTGTATTTTCGACTATCTTTATGCCACCTAAGAGAAACAGATTATCAGGCTACATTCATCACTTACGACAAGAGACTATAAAGGGGACGGAGAGGGCATCCCCCATATGCACCCTATTCCATAGGTAATTCGTCTCGAGTTATTTTTAACACCACAGATCTCAAGGGGGATTAGACAACAGCCAATCACATAGCGCGAATGTGTTCCGCGTGGATGACCCACGCTGAGAGCCACGCGTCCTTCACGAAATGGCGCAGAACAAAATGGGGAAGACGCGGAGAGCGATTTTGCTATTCCTTTTGTCGACGAAAACGACTACAGCGAGATTTCTGCGAAAGTTGTGTCAGCGAAACCGAAATTAAAAAAGAATCGCCTTTCCTCTCTTGTATAGAGCTAAAAGTAGAGCAGGGAAATCCTTAACACACTGAATATTCTCTCAGGATCATTTATAATTTACAGTTTGAAGAGAGCAATTTCTGGTTTGATGTTTATTTTTTTCAGTCTTTATAGCGATTATTCCTACCCACTTTGTCAATTGTAGGCGAACCCTCCTAAAGCTGAATTTCAAGGGACCATATTCAAGCTCAGAAAGAGAAATAAAATTTCGTCGTTGCTTATTTACGTCCTCCATAAAACGCGAAATTAGGCATTTTCACGTCGTAGTCGTGCAAAAACGGGAAAGAAATGAACAAAAAAGTGTGTTGCACGAAGTTGTTGTTTTGCAAATTAAACCTATTGTTTTTTTGACGTTCTAGTTGTCGTCCGCGTCGTTGGATCTTAAACTCCCTAAATTGTACAAACGACCGGTTTCAATAGACCGGCGAAATTTCTCATTTTATTAAAGCACTGAGGTTACGTCAACTTCGAGTTAAACTGATTTCACGGGTTGTCAAAGAGTCCAGCGATTCCTTTTTCCCAGGTGAGCGCCGACTCATTTCGCTTCAATATTCAGGAATGCTCTCGATCTTTTTACGCTTTCATTGCTTCTCGCCCGACGTGTTTTGCACGGTGTTTGGTCATGCGAAACCTCCACGAAACATCCACGCCTCGCGCGAGGTAGCTTTATCGCGATTCTAAAAATAACTCGAGACGAATTACCTATGGAATAGGGTGTATATGGGGGATGCCCTCTCTGTCCCCTTTATAGTCTCTTGCTTACGACGAATTCATAGTACGTTTCTGTACTTAGGGAACGATGGATCAGTAATAAATGCCTCAGGGCAGATCCTTCTTAAACTTACCCTTAAAAACATGGATTAAAGTTACCCTCACATAAATCTTTGCTTACATTAAACGAGCATCAACGTTGTGACCGTGAAAAATAAAAGAATGAGAGCATGATCCCAAAATTTAAACAAACAGTTCGACAAAAACATTTTCTAAACGAAAGTTAGCTTGTTCCAGGATTTTACTCAACCGGGAGGAACGAAAAGGAAACTAAACAAGAGAAAAAATAAAACGGGTTAGGACTGAGAGAGGGCATCTCCTTCTCTCCCTCTCTTTCCCCCTTCATCGTTTTTTTTTCTACTGAATAAAAGAGCGTCCCTTGAACTGGCTTGAACATGCGCGAAAAGCTGCAGGGGGGTGAATGGCATCCCTCTTCTGGGTCTGGGATTCTTTTTTTTTCCCAGACAATTAAGCAGTAAAACCTGAGGTCTTCAGTAGCTGTTCGTTTATCCCTCGCGCATTTTGAGACAAGGTTAGTGAAGATCGATTACTATGGTTACAAGATGTGACGTCATAAGTTGCAGGAGATCAAACCATTTTTTAATCAAAATGCACATTTTTTCAACTTCTTTCGACGATAAATGCAAAGCTTGTTAATAAAATAAAGCAAAGTACTTATTTATGTATTATTTTATACATCAAGCAAAAAAGAATTACCGATTCTCGCCGTTTTTACCTGATTTCTAATCCTTGGTAAAATTCTAGATGGCGACCTTGTCTGGTGATGTCACAGGCCTCCAGCAGCGCTATCATCTATAAATATACCTCACCTTCGGGAGAAGATTGAAGGATTTCCACTGAAGGTCAAATCTTTTCGAAATAATGCAACATTAACAAAAACTCTGGGGAAGGTTTCCATCGACCCCCCTCCCCCCTTGTACCACGGTGGGGCTATGGCTAATCGTGTACGTCCGAGGGTTAATCCAACAACAAAGACAAAGGGAGAAAATACTCACGTGCGTATTTTATAGGAAAACATCCACATGACGTCTTTCCATCCGTTGACTCGATTTGCTGCAAGAATAGACCGTTTCTGGTTTTGAGGTGTTTTTCAAGCTCCTGCCAGGTCATTTCTTGTACTATTTTACCAGTCTTGATAGAGCAGTTTAAAGTCATTTTAGAGTCTTTCGGAGTTACTGTTTTCGTCCGCGGGGTGAATTGACATTTCCCTGACGTGGAGCAGGAGACACTTATTTCACAGTGATCTAATAAAAAACACAGAAAAGAAAAAGAAAAGAAAGTAAGACAAAACTTCTCAGGAAATTCTTTGTCGACTTGAAACTGTAAGTTGTGAATTATCAATACGTTTTTCTTCGCAGCTTAAGTTTCTGGTCACTTAACGAAAAGTTTGTGTATCAATTTAATTCGTTTTCTTAACAAGAAGTCACTAAATAATCAATTTATCCCTTCTTATAAGGCCCGGTTCATACGCCGCTACGCTTATGTACCGAACCTAACTGAAGAATTAAGTACGGCAAAAGAGCGGCGTCTGAGTCAATTTGGTACGGCAGTTTTAGTTTGGTGCGGCAAAAGCGTTAAGTTCGACAACAGAGTCTGTCAAACTTAACTTAGGCTCGACACACGGTGCGCCGTCTGAATCAGATGTCGCGCCAGTTTCGCGCGAAAGTCGAACCTATTCTACTAGGTTCGGCACATGAAAATTGCAGCGTCTGAACCAGGCCTAAGGTATCCAGCTGGTCAATCTGGCAGGTCACCAGCCACTTTATCTTGCCCACTCGCTGAGACAGCCTTAATATGATCCATGTTATCAATCTCCTCCGTCAAACGTCTTTAATCTTTATAATTAATCATTAATTATACACGGTAAAAAATTCATCAGTGGCAATTAATTCCAATACAATGACTAACATCCTAAAACCTAAAAATTCTAATCCTAACATTATATTAATTTACAATTTACAATAAGCCACTTAAAAACCTGATTTCCACGAATATCGTGTTTTTCAAAGTTATGGCAGAAAAGGCGTTTAAATTGACTTAATGAACCAGACCCTCTAATGTTAGAGGGTAAGCGTTTCCAAAGGGTTGCGACACTGTCACTAAAAGACGGTCTATTAATGAAGTCACTTATCGAGCCCGCATTCATGACCTTTGTCAAACTTTTCAGTCTCGGAGTAGTTTCCTTTCAAGGCACTTAGTACGTCCTCCAGAAATGTGGGGAGGTGTGACTATCCGAGTGAAAGTATCAGCCCAGCCTATGATTGCTATTTAGAGGAGTTAAAGGACTGGGAGACTGTTAGTAGCAGGCTGTTGTCCAGAACCAAACAAAAGATAGTGACCATCTTTTAAGAAACAAACTAAAGTATTAAGACTGAGTAATTGCACTAAAATATAATATTTTCAAAAATATGTGATATTTTTAATGATTTTTAAACAGTTCTCTCTTGAAAGAATTCGCACTTTGTCTCGTTCACGTGGACAAACGAGAGGTTCTTCATGGCGAGCCCAGGATGGTACGAAAATTTATACGTGCGCCTTAAAACAGGTACTAGAACCGAATCCTGTCAGAACTACAAATTGTAGGAAGTAGTTAATCATTACACATAGAACAGACCACCTTCATGGCCACTTACTGTCAGACAAGCAGCCAAAATAAAGTTTAACACAGTCAGAGTTTAAAATTCTCCACAGTATAATCTACCCGCTAGAAAGAAAAGGCAGAAAATCTCTGAGGGATGAAAATCGCTTAAGTCACATTTCACTTAGTCCATCAGCTAGGGGGTTTGTATGGCTCAGTTAAGGAGAACAAACAAAACTTATAAAATCTTAATCTTTCAGTAAAAAGCATCACAAAAATGCCATCTTGGATTTATAAATAAACCTTTGATTCCCTCTTAAAAGCACGATTTTTTGTTTTGAAGAATGTTTGAACTACTAGGTATCTGAGATATTATTTTAGCATTTTTAAGGTTAGTCAAGATATTATAACGTCATATATGACGTCACAGGACCGCATTTTCCTGTTAGAATTAGTGTATTCAACTGATATCTCAATCATCTGCATAAGAAAATTCCATTAACATTAACTCAATATTTGAAGTGTTTCTTCTTCACGTTACAAACCTGTTTCGTGCTGAAATTGGCAAATTTGACTTTTTTATGTGGAAAAATGCCAATTTGTTAACTTTCAAGGGAAGTCTTGGTAGAGCTGTGCCGCCGAGGCCTTCAAACCTCGACCCTATTTAAGACAAGGCTCATTTCGCTACCATGTTTAAGATTCGGCCTCTGATTTTTTTGTTTTTCAAACTAACATCACGAAAATGGATATTTAGGAAAAGCATTTTTGGTATTGCAATGTAAACTGCTCGTTGCAAGCCTTCATAGTCTTTTTAAGGCTTCCATCCCAAAAAGGCACCCTGTTCAAGACGCTTAATAGTAAAATTCTATATCCTGTTTAATATACTCAAGACCTTGTGTCCCCCCCCCCCCCCCCCCTCGAAACTTGCTCCACTCTTCAGTCTAGAGCTCGTTTTAGAACAAAAGCAGTATGATCTCATAACTAACATCAATCGCATAACATCATTCTTCACTCTTGACACTTGGGTTTGGAAAATTTAACATAAACATAGATTCGCATGTACTGCATTTGCTGCTCAAACATCATAGGCTGAAGAGAGGTTCCTACTCATGACTTGCAACTACTCTACTCAACGTGCCAACAAGGGGAGCATTGAGGCTTGATATTATTGCCCCTGTTAAGTCGAAAAGATGACTCGCATGGCGGCAGATTCTCTAGTTTGACCTTCCGGCCCTAAGCTTGGGGTGGATCTGGTGGCAAGCACATCCACGGTATGCCACTTCTTTCCGTCCAGTTCACACACGGGTGCTTCCGCATCTTGTCTAGTCGCCCGACTGGTCTTCGGTTATCATACGTCCATGATCCAGTTGCTGAGTCTGCTTCTAAATGCTTCGGTTTTACTCTGTCGCCCAAGGAATTTGACGATCTCAGCTTATTTGTGTTGGCATTTATCGGCTTGTTCCATGACTTCACAGTATAGACAGGGAGTAAGTCCCAATCATGTACACTGTCAGAGGTAGACATCATTTTCAGTCTTTTGATTTTTTTGATCAACATCTCTAGCTACACGACAAAAACTACGTCTACGCGCCTGCTACACGAAGATAGTTACTCTAAGCGACCAAATGGAACAGAGCTCCAGAGGAGATCTACAATTTCTGCAAGACGTTCTCTACTTGCCGGAACTGTCCCAGAAATGCTATCCAAGCACATGAGTAGATCCTTGTTGCGAACCTTATGCACAGCCTTCACCTAGGCTTTCTTCCCTGGATCAAAGTGAGTGGGGATTGGACGAGTAACGGCTCATTACAAAGTCATTCGCTGGCTGCTTTTTCTTGCCCTTGGAGGGCAGTCAGTCATCACTTACTTCTGGGTGGACAAGCTTAGCGAGTTCCAAGTCTCCATCGTTGGTGAACTTAGTTAGGCCATTACATTGATATTTGATGAGATGTGCGGGGAATTCACGTTCAGCTGCAACCTCTGAAACTGACTCCGGTCATGGAAGCGTAACTGGATAAGGTTGTCCAGCAAGAAATTGTTTTCAAGAGGAGACTCTATTCAACACACTTGCAAAGTATACATTATGATTTATTGCCTTACTTTATTTGCAGTGTACCAGCTCACTTGTAGCAGCTGCGATCAGCAATACATTGGTAGCACGACACGCTTCATTCACTACCGCGTAAAAGGACATCTCAATAATAAAAACTCCTCTGTGAAAAAAACATATCTATTCTTTCCAGAACAAAGACTATAAAGGCCATTGTGGTCAAAATTATTATAAGCGAAAACGACCCCGCTAATCTACGCCTTTATGAAGCATTTTACAGCAGAAAGAGCAAGCCTAAAGTCAATTTCTGGGAGGAGTGTGTAGTGAATTCGCAGACCTTCTATTTTAGTATTTTAGAGACCATTCTTTAGCACTTTTAGAGGTCCTTTGTCTAGAGACATCCCATCATTAGAGCGTTGTATTTCATTCACAGTTTATTTCTGCAGCTTTCATACATACGTCACATCTTTTACACATTTCACCCTACACCTTCTTTGCATATACATACAGTGCGCGCGGAATATTTTCCTATCCCTGATGATGCCGTTGATCGGCGAAAGCTTGGATTTTACTTTTTTAAAACCAGCAGTTTAGGCCTAACTGGAACAGTATTATATTTTTTAATTATGCTGCTGAAGGACAACATGAACAAATTATATTTAATCTTTTCTGAAACAAATTTCTGAACCTCACATTTGTTCTAGTTATTATACAAATTGGGAACTGCTGATCTTATTGAGTGACCAATAACGAGCGATGTTGATTCACATGGGACGTCAGGTAGTTATAATGTAAGCACTAGAATAAACGGAAGTCATGTTTTTAGTTCAAATATATTTTAAATCTACCTTAAAACGAGATTTGTTTACGTTAAAAGAATATGAGCAACTTTTCAGCCTTCCCCGAATTTCAAGATGGCGGCCAAAAGGATATTATGAGGAGCAAATTTAAATTTAAATTTACAAAGTGAAAGATACCGTTTTACCCTTGCTATCATGCATTCTTGTGTGGTTTAATAGTCAAAGATTAAGTTTAGACATGTTTCGGCTGTTCCCCTCAAGTGAGCCTTAAACCCACATTTTCGGGTCTCAGCTGATGGACTAACTAGCTTATGATTGTGTTGGCCTGAAAATAGCACTTTTATTTCGTCGTTGTGACTGGCTCTTCTCACTCTCGGCGCGCGAAGTCTCCTCTGGGAACCGTTCTAATTATATATCTACTCGGTCTACTCCAAGAGCTTGTATGGGAGATGGACGCTCCATCAGTGTTGAGCTCCTAATGTGGACGATTGCCTTTCCGGTGCTGATGACGTTGGAGCTACGGTGGAGTTGCAGCAGTCCTTAGACAAGATGATGGAACGAGGTGGATTTAATTAATCTAAGTGGGCCAGCAATTCAAAGGAAGTTCTCAGCCACATTGCCGAGCAAGAGCAGGCGGAGTCCAGTACCATTGATTTCAATGCAAGTGAACCGCTAAAGGCACTGGGAATCTGTTGGAATACATTAACTGACTGTTTCATCTTCAGTGTTCCAGCTAGCGTGCTCACTGCTAATGATCCCGAAACTAAGAGAAGCCTGTTGAGCATTGCTTCAAAGGTTTTTGACCCTATGGGACTAATCACACCATTTCCAATCAGAGCGAAAATGTTATTCCAAGAAGTTTGGCAGCGAGGTTTACAGTGGGAGGACCGTTTGGACAATGACATTGCTGAGCAGTGGAGGTCGTGGAAATCAGAGCTTTCACAGTTAAGTTGCATCACCATTCCCCGACCTTTAATCAAGTTCGAGCGTAGAGCTCCACGGGTTTGGTGACGCCAAAACACACAGAAGTAAAAAGGTGGAAAATTGCAATAGGGTAATGAGAGAGGAGCCGAGCCAGCCAACTGAGCCGGGATGGCTTCAAATTTTTCCAAAGAGTAGAGTAACATTTAAGGACGCGGGTAAGGAGGGTTTCGATACGACATGGAGACACTACGGGGAACAGATGAGTTATGTGTGACATTCAATATTACGCAATTAAATTCCAATCACAAATCGTCTTTGCTTACCTTACAATGCGAACGCGACCTTCGATCGAAGCGAGATTGACCGCGACGGAGACTAATGGAGGAAACAAGTCTCTTTTTCTCTCACGGCACTTTGTTCCGTGTTCGGAAAGTAACACGATTCTACGGTAAGACTGTAAGCAAAGGCGATTTGCACTGTGCATTTAACTGGAACCAAGGTCAAACAGAACACCTCTGCTTTCCTGTTGCAGGTTAATCCATGTATCGCTTGTAGCAAGTTCTGTTTTCCACTCTCATTATGAAAATTTTGTAACAAATTAGACTCAGTATTATCTAGATGTATTTTTGGTATCGTATATTGTCGCCATGATTTTTTAAATAAGTATTTTAATTGTATTTTTAAATATATTTTTAGAATAAGTATTTTAATTGTATTGATTTCTTTATTATTTAATTGGTGAGCTTACATGGAAAATAGCTGTCTAGCTAAGTGAGAACTCACTTTAACAAACTGTATGTGACTGTATGTATATAACAAGAGAACTTGCCCCGAAAACAAAACAACATTAACTTCCAAAGTGAGGGATGACGGAAAAACATCTTTCGGTAAATTACTCAGTTGCATATTTTCAAACAGTCTGGACAAAACACGCGCATTAACAGACCTAATAACTTCCGATCAATTCAAGGAAAGTACGTCCGAAATCCGTGGAGTTTTCACATAGTCTAGTCATTCTAAAGTTAGACCTTGAACTAATTGCAACAGAAAGTCCGTTTGCGCCAAACAACTATTTAAGTGACTCTAACCAACATATTAAAAGTCTACCAAAATCTACCCGGCGGAAAAACGTTAATTTACCGGAACATTTTCAACTAATTTGCATAATTTCAAAAGGGCTGCTTGTTTGTGTTTTTTGGAATGTTAAAAAAGCGCAGCTGAAAATCAACGTCATGAAATAAGTTATTTAGTTGCTCTAACCAACATAAC
>NC_133210.1:7101294-7128794 GCF_958299795.1 Porites lutea
GCGGTACTTGCTTCCCCGTCCGAAAATTGGTACTGCAAACTTGGTGATAAATTGCACCTGCTGCAATGAGATCTTGGGAAAAAGATATTCTGCCATGCACTTTCTCAGCCCAACCGTCTCTTCGCTCCTCACAAATTCGGTTTAATGTGGTTTGAAAATCTAATGTTCTAACAGGAAAAACATCATGTCCTCTTTTGTTTCCCGTAAGTTTAGCAGGCTGGCTGCAAAATAAACATCGTTCACCAAAATCAAATGTTGGTTCACTGGAACGCAGGGTACGACTTGTACTAGAGGATGTTTCTTCATCAGCCGTATGTTTCTTTATGTAGGAACGAATAACCTTTACATGACAGTATTTCTGCCTGCATTTTTGATGTACACGCTGTCCTGCAAAAGTTTGGAGTGTGTCGCCACGTAGTTTACTTGCATTGTTGATGCCATCGCTTCCTTTTTGCCTAAGTTCCACTGTTTCGAGGCCATTGGTTGATAATTCCTTGCAAATTACACAATACTCCATCGTGTGATGTTAACCGGACGATAAACCACATCTTTAACCATCTATACTTTACCTTCACACGACATTTTTCACTAAAGTACCACTCTGGACGTCCAACAATGCGTTTCTACCAATACTCGTCTAAATAAATGTCTTGTGAAGCGAAGAACTTTGTTAGTTTGAAGGCCAGAGAATCGTCCAGAGCAGTTGTACGGAGCAAGAATTTTCCAAACCAAACAATCGAGAGTCTTTAGAGTCACTGATACACATATATACTTATTGATAGAGAACTAATTCAAGGAAAACTGTTGTTTTCCAGTTCTCGAAATAAAATTTCTTCGATGTGATCAAAAAGTTGTTCAAATCTTTACATTTAAACACGTGCACGCATTTTGTTTTCCAATTACGCCTATTGTTTTTAGCTGTTTGCTGTAAAAATTTACGCATATATTTTGAATAAATTGCGCGGCAGCCATTTTGAATTTAGAAAAAGAATTCAATCATAAAACTGTAATTTCATCATTTTATCCTTCGAAACGTTTGGTAGACTTTTGACATGTTATTTATAGGCATCAGTAGAATAACTTCCGGCAAAAATAAATTCTGTTGCAATTACTTCAAGGTTCGGTCTTTCTTTCTCGTAGAATGACTAGACTAACAGGCTAAAAAAGTTTAGGAAACCTACTACACTATAGGCCTTCACTCAATCATCTATCGATCATTTCATAAGGTAATTTCTCACGCATTCACTCACTCTTCCCTGGCAAAGAAAAGCTTAATGTCGTTTTTACATTTGTGCATTTACCAAGGTAAAAATTTACTAAGGTCAAGTTACTTAACCTTGGTACATTCGTCCAGTGTTTACACTAGCTCAAATAACTCAAGTTGATCTGTCAACACTCCCGCTATCTGCATTATCCACGTCATGAAATCGAACTGGCGGGAAATTCTAAAACCATGCTCGCTTCAAGAAGTAAAGTGGTGGCTTTCGTGGCCATTACTTTTAATTCTTAATTCAAGAGCCGCAAACAGAAACGTCAAGATTTCGTAAGATGTTGATGTTACAACACCTCAAGAGGTCGAGACGAAAACGGATGGTTTTACTCCAAATTGCTTTAAAAAATACCAGACGAGCTAGACGTGTGTGGGCATGGCCGTAAATAATACTGAAAATGAAAAATACAATGCCTTCTTTTACCTGACGGATTTTTCTCCGTACGAAGATCGATCCAATCGTTCCCTGACTTCTCTGTTATCTACCATGATAGAAACGTGACAATCGCACGATCTGCTCACCGCGGAATGTGACATATTACACCGCCACAAGCGGACATATCTGTCATCTTTACCTTGGTTACCAACTGTAACCATGCCTGATCACAGGGTAATTGCAACTTTTACCTTGGTCAAATTTCTTTTGTCTTTTGGGGCATTTACCGAAGTATTAGTTAGCGTTTACACACGGAAAATGTTTACCTGGGTAAGTAAACTCTCGTACCTCAGTAAACCGTTCAAGTCTAAACACGGCATAACTGACACGCGCTTTACGGATCTGCCCCCAGATAGAAATATCACAATTAGAAATCCCTGGCGCAGAAAGCAAAAACATGTCAGCTACACACAGTATCAGTAAACACGATGTTAGTCCAGCCGTTCCTAGAAAACTATGCCTTTTCTAGTATCCAAACATTAATATTTGGCGCAATGATTTCGCTAAAAGGTCAGAATTTAAACGAACTTTACACACGTTCAACAGCATAAGAAAGGTGCCTTTGGCCGAAATACTCCATACCGTACTCAAGATTATGGCTCTTGCTAAAGCTTCCTCCTCATTTTCTTCCTGGTAATTCCTTAGCCAGCTAGGGGAGACTGAACAGCCTATGTGTGGATGTGCGTGCCGACCCACTTAATCGTTATTTATTTATTTTTTTTATTTATCACACTGTTCTATTTCTTGTTGCCCAAAGCGGAAAGGCTTTTTCTGCTCGTGCATCAGCCACCTCGTCAAAAGTGAAAGGACGCCTTTCAATGATGTAATGTTAATTTTAACAAATGAATTTAAAGAAAAGAAATATATGAAAAGTAAAGGAAAAGAAAAGATAAATAAAGAAGAAACAAAGATTAAAGCATCTGTTTGTTCTGAGGAAAAGAAGGTGGAGAACCTGGGAACGAGGTTGAGAAGGTGGCAACAAAGTTTTTCAAGTTAACTAAGGTTGCTTTGGCTACACAAGTAAATTTTTTCTCCTACGAGAGAAGCTTAGAGATTGAAATTTTAAAGGAGAAGGTGGTTATCATCTTCAAGACACACAAAAACGTCATCCAGGAATAGCTACATTTTTTTTTTTTTTAAAAAAGAGGCTTTTGAATCATGAAGTTGACCCATTCAATCATATTTTTAATTTACTCTTAAGGGAACTCTGCTCACTACAGCGCTACCACTGCATTTAGACGTCTCTGCAGTGTGTCTCTGGTGCCTTGATCATTCAAGTAAGTCTATGTGAGAGTTTCAACTGGCGGTACAGTTATTAAGCTGGTTTTATACATCCGGTTAATTAATGGCCATCATCAAATCATATACGTATCGCTTATTACTTACAACTATAAATCAGCTCAATATCCTCAGATAGTTCACTCGACCAGCCGGTAATGTTGTTCTTTGCTTTGCATTTATAAACCCCGTTGTGTTTTTCTTGGATATTAGAATTACGAAGAACAGATGTTACGGTATCCTCTCCATCGTACTTCTCAGAGAGGGAAAAACTTTCGGATCCGTCTGTGATAAGTTTGCCATCTGGACTGTACCAAACAACACGAGGACGAGGCCATCCCTTAAAGGAACACTTCAGTTCTATTAGCTTCGTGTTAGGAGAGAACCAGACAGGAGAACTTGTATTTTCGACTATCTTTATGCCACCTAAGAGAAACAGATTATCAGGCTACATTCATCACTTACGACGAATTCATAGTTTCTGTACGTTGGGAACGATGAATCAGTAATAAATGCCTCGGGGCAGATCCCTCTTAAACTTACCCTTAAAAACATGGATTAAAGTTACCCTCACATAAATCTTTGCTTACATTAAACGAGCATCAACGTTGTGACCGTGAAAAATAAAAGAATGAGAATATGATCTCAAAATTTAAACAAACAGTTCGACAAAAAACGTTTTCTAAACGAAAGTTAGCTTGTTCCAGGGTTTTACTCAACCCGGAGGAACGAAAAGGAAACTAGAGAACGGGTTAGGACTGAGAGAGGGCATCTTCTTCTCCCTCTCTTTCCCCCTTCATCACTTTTTTTTCCCTACTGAATAAAAGAGCGTGCCTTGAACTGGCTTGAACATGCGCCAAAAGCTGTCTCATTATGCCCTTCTTATTTTTTTTTTATTGTTTTGAAATTGCTATTTGGCAATTGCGACGTCTATACGCTTATGCCGCAAATTAACCCCCGGACGTGCAGGGGGGTGAATGGCATTCCCCTTCTTGCATGGGTCTGGAATTTTTCTAGGTTTTTTCCCAGACAATTGAACATTAGAACCTGAGGTCTTCAGTAGCTGTTCGTTTATCCCTCGCGTACCTTGAGACAAGGCTAGTGATGATCAGTTACTATGGTTACAAGATATGACGTCATAAGTTGCAGGAGATCAAGCCATTTTTTAATCAAAATGCATATTTTTCAACTTCTTTCGACGATAAAAGTAAAGCTTGTTAATAGAATGAAGCAAAGTACTTATTTATGTTTTATTTTACACATCATGCACAAAAGAATTACCGATGGTAAAATTCTAGATGGTGACCTTGTCTGGTGATGTCACAGGCCCCCAGCAGTGCTACCATCTATAAATATACCTTACCTTGAGGGGAAGATTGAAGGATTTTCACTGAAGGTCAAATCTTTTTGAAATAATGCAACATTACCAAAACTCTACGGAGGGTTTCCATCAGCTCCCCTCCCCCCTTGTACAAGGGTGGGGCTATGGCTAATCGTGTACGTCCGAGGGTTAATCCAGCAACAAAGACTAAGGGAGAAAATACTCACGTGCGTATTTTATAAGAAAACATCCACATGACGTCTTTCCATTCGTTGACTCGATTTGCTGCAAGAATAGACCGTTTCTAGTTTTGAGGTGTTTTTCAAGCTCCTGCCAGGTCATATCTTGTACTGTTTCACCAGTCTTGATACAGCAGTTTAAAGTTATGTTAGAGTCTTTCGGAGTTACTGTTTTCGTCCGCGACGTAAATTGACATTTCTGTGACTGGGAGCAGGAGGCACTTAATTCACAGCGTGTTCTTCTCTTGGATGACTTATTGTTTGAGTGATCTATATAAAAAAAAGAAAACAGAAAAGAAGGTAAGAAAAAACTTCTCAGGAAATTCTTTGTCGACTCGAAACTGTTATTTGTGAATTATCAAGACATTTTTCTTCGCAGCTTAAGTTTCTGGTCACTTAAATTACGAATATTTTGCGTATTAATTTAATTCGTTTTCTTAACAAGTATTCACTTAATAGTCAATCTATCGGCCTTACCTATAAAACCCAGTTCAGACGCCGCTCCACTCATGTACCGAACCTAACTGATGAGCTAAGTACGGCAAAAGAGCGGCTTCCGAATCAATTTGGGACAGCAGTTTTAGTTTGGTGCGGCAAAAGCGTTAGGTTCGACAGAGTCTGTCGAACTTTTGTCGAACTTAACAAAACATTCTTAACATCTTAGTATCAGCCTACGAATTCGCACACTTTCCCCTGTTCGATACAAGTAATTGGGTTTAAATAAAATGTAAGTTCAAAGTTCGACTGCTTCTTCCGCAATGCAGCGAATTTTCTCCTCTTCTACAGCTACAGCACTCCTAACGAGGAGAAACTCCCCTGCTCTGTGATTTAGGGATGGGTCTTCTCTCACTCGCTGCTCTTGATCACAGGAAAGCTCTAAAGGAAACAGATGCTGGACTGCCCGTTCAAAGTAAGATTTTCCTGCTCCCAACGTGACGGCACGTACCATCCCGTCTCGGCCTTGGAAAAACTCGACTACTATGCCCGTGTTCAATTTTCCTCGGTTACGTTCAGCATCCTGGGTAAGGACCACATCTCCTAGCTCGACATTCATCTGTCTGGATTTGTGCTTCCTGTTGTGCCTTTCCCTCAGAGACTTCAGATATTCCCCTCTCCATCGATTCCATAAAACCTCTTTACACCAGCGTAGATACTTCACTCTCTTCCTCAAGTCAGCATCCCTTTGTTCTGTGTTTTCTTCTCGGACAAGTCTTGGTTGACCGTACATCATGGCACATGAAGTCAAAACTTGTGGCTGAACGTCGTCTTCCACATATGACGGAAGGCGATTATTCAGTGCTACTTCTACATCCAGCAAGACTTCCTCAGGCTCGTTCCAAGTAAGGCTAGCTCGACCAATACTTTTGTACGATGCCCGTTTTACGACGTCCACAAGCCTCTCAACCTGTCCCCCCACCAGGGGGCTCTGCTTAGATTAAATTGCCACCTTATTTCTTGATGAGCGCGGTAATTCTGAAGCTTTTCATGTTCTACCACCCCATTTAACCACTTCGCTGAGGCAACAAAAGTTCGCCCGTTATCCGAATAAATCTTCCTGAGGCGGCCTCTCCTCGCGATGAACCGTTTGAGATGCTTGATGAACTCCTCAGCTGTTTGGTTTGGCAGCAACTCCAGGTGGACAGCTCTGGTTAAGCGGCAAGCAAATAACAAAATATATGGTTTTCCTTCTTTCTTTGTATTGACATTTAATTATAAGCCAAAGGCTGAATACGTACCAGGAAAGGAACTTGTGCTGGCTGATACTCTTTCAAGAAATCCCCTCTCAAACCCTCCTGAGACTTCTGACACAGAAGAAGATGTCAAAGTTCATGTGGATACAGCTAAAATGATGCGACCAGTATCAATGGCGAAGATGGAGAGCATCAAATCTGCCATCTCTAATGATCCTCAGCTGAGTCATGTTCTTGACTATACAGTAAATGGTTGGTCAAAGTATGCTTAAGATGTCCCGGAACAACTCCGTCCTTATCATACTGTCCGTGGTAGTCTCTCTGTAGTGGATGGCAAGATCATTTATCAAAAACCGCCTAGTAATACCTCCTACACTACAGCCTGAGATATTGGAACTTATCCACGATGGCCATCAGGGTGTAACCAAGTGTCGCAAAAGAGCCAATACATTAATCTGGCGGCCTGGCATTAGTCGCGACATCCACAACAAAGTTTCAAACTGTGACTTCTGTCAAGAGAACCTACCAAGTCAGAGAAAAGAACCATTAATCGTTACACCTCTCCCTGAAAGAGCATGGAAGAAGATTGGTGCAGACCTGTGCGATCATCAAGGGAAGCAGTTCTTAGTGGTCATCAACTATTATTTAAGATTTCCAGAAATAGCTTTCACGTCGAGCACAACTAACGATGCTGTGATCAACAGGCTATAGGACATCTTTGCCCGATGGGGAATACTAGATGAAGGAGTGAGTGATAATGGACCTCAATTTGCCTCTGACCAGTTCCACAAGTTTAGCCAAGAGTATGACTTTAAACATACTACTACCAGCCCATATTTTCCACAAGCAAATGGAGAAGCAGAAAGTGGAGGCCGCATCGCTAAGAAGATACTGAAGCAGCATGACCCCTTTCTTGCACTTATGTCGTACCTAGCTACGCCTCACACATTCACAGGTGTAAGACCGTGCCAGCTGATGATGGGAAGAGAGATCCGCACTCTTCTATCTACATTGGAATCCAACTTGAAGCCGGTTCCGCCGAACCACGAAGCAGCTGCCAAAAAAGATGAGCAGTCCAAAACTGCATACCGTCAGGACTTTGATACGAGACATGGAGTGCGACCCCTTTCCAAACTACAGCCAGGTGACTCAGTCCACGTGAAGTTAGATCTGCAGAAAGGATGGAAGACGCCTGGGAAAGTCATTGGAAGAAGCCCTACTCCCCGGTCGTATGTGATCCAGATACCTTTCAGAGTGGTGCGTAGAAACCGCAGACACCTACGCACAGTCAGCAGTCCCAATGGACTTGAGATGTCTGATGAACACGATGTGGACTTAGAGCCAACATCACAAGCAAAAAATGTACGTAAGCTCTGGGTCCTCGAATACTGAATCAGGAGAACCGCAGCAGATTGTGATGCCATGTGTACAATCTTCTTCAAACACACAGCCTAGTTCGTCTCAACTAGAAGTTAGGACCGCTAGTGGCCGTCTTGTGAGGAAACCTGCCCGTTTTAGAGACTTTGTCTTTTTTATGCCTTTGAATCGTCAATAGAACTAGAGACATGGACTGATTCAGACTTTGAATGCAATAAGCCAGTTGAGTTGTGTAGTATTAAGTTTCTGTGCCAATCGACGTTGATTGGTCCGTTAAGAACTCAAAGGAGGGAGATGTCATGTGATGTCATGTTAGGTCTAAGGTGCATGTCAAAAGTAGTTTTTACTGACCTCGTGGTCAAGAACGTTTCCCTTCGGTGAGATGCATGCCTGTGTATTTCTGTGAAGAATGTTGAAGTTTATTAAAGGAAGTTATGACAGTAGGGAATAAATTTTTCTAACAGAAGGAAGCACAGTGGTTCTTGGAAGGACCCTTGAAAACAACAAGAACACAGTATATTGTCTTACCGCTGCAGAATAAATGGCCGAGGAAAAAAATAGGGTCTATATTGGAAGATGCTTCTGGTAATGATAACTACCATGCAACTTGATGTATGGGGAATACGGTTAAAGGGAATGACTGAGCAATGACATTATGGCGAAATATAAAAGAGCAAAGAAAGGTTTGCTACTAAAATGCAGGCAACCTGTGTTCAAACGTCACCTATTTCCTTTGTGAGAAAAAAAGTTACTTTTCCTTGAGCAACACATTTTTGTGCAGGCTAAAATGTTAGTTGAGGACGACTACGAGAACGAGATTTGACTTAAAGTTTTTTCGCGTCTTCTCAAAATATAGACTTCCCCGAAAGCTTCGGAAAGTTAGCATTGTCATCTTTAGTGAAGGAGGTTACGTGCTCTCCCGATCGCAAAATGATATTACATAAAAGTTCTAACATTTGATATCCTGTTTTCGCCACCACGATATTCGCGCGAAACTCGTAGTAGAATGACCACGGCTATCACGTTTTTCCGCCAAAATGACGCTGGGTCACGTGCTTACACTTCTTAGTATCGAGAAAAATGTTTTCTACTTGGGACAAAGCTTTTGCTGATAAAACCAAACGTTATTTACCTTAAGAGGCAAAATAGTTAACATTTATGTCTTCGTTACCCTCTTGAGGTAAACCATTGGACTAAGTGAAATTACGACTTATTAATTTCAGAGTGCCCGGCGTTTCGCTGACTAAGTAAAGTTAATGTTTTCATTTATTAATTAGCGTAATCATTTAATTAATCATTTATTAATCCGTATAGCAGCTAAGACAGGCAAGACACGAAGGAAGTTCTGGATCGTAAAAGGAATCAAATTAAGCAAGACAGTGAACTTATTTCAAATGTGGCTTCTGTCGTGAAATGGTGCACAACGCCGAGACGCAATTAATGGCAAATCTACCTACTCTTTGCTTAGCTCCGTATGCCCCCACCGTTTTACATCACCGCATACGACTATTTCGGACCTTTTCACGTCAAGATCTCCAGAGACAAAACTGGGAAGCATCTCTGAGTGTTAGGCCGCAAAAATAGATGTAATACTACCACAAAATGTAAAACTCTTAATGTAATAACGCAGAATGTTATAATTTCCGAATGGTAGTTTATTTCGAAATCAGTTATTGCGGCTCAGTAATCGATAGTGGAACCAGATCTTCAATTAAAAAATATTCGTATGACTTCTAGAGCGAGTGTTTCCCTGACTGCTCAAACCAATAAAACTTACTATACAATTTGCATTTCTTAAACGAAGCCATATGAGTAGCTATGAAATTTTCGTTACTAGACTTTAATAGTATTTTCAAAGTAAGGAACGCAATTTACAATAACGTAAAATCGATATCAATCGATCGATTATTATCGATTCATCGATTGGTTTTCCGATATCGGTTTTTAGCGATTGACCACGCCTGGAGTATAGTGGAGCCAACTTAGCACAAGTCTCCCTTTTAGCCGTTTTTGGCTCGTGACACAGTGCTCCTCCTCCTATGTTCTTGTTTATGGGAGGATCGTTGCGTAGCGAGGTAAAACGGTTGCGAGGGAGACTAGCTTAGCAGGGCAGTAGCACGACGTTTCCAGTGCTATTTCTTCATCCAAGATGGCCGACTGTAAACAGTCTAACCTAATACTAACCTGATTTAAAAGTAACCTCACTTATTAATATCCACTTTCCTGTATACGTGAAATCCAATTTAATTTTTCTTCCAATATGTCGACACAAGTCCACTTTTACATTACGGTTTACCCAACTTGATCCACTGCTAACATTTTTAGGACTGTGAGCCAGCAAGCCATCAAAAGCATCATTCTTACCCACGCTAAACCTTACACTAACTTTGGAGAACAGTTTAATATTTTCTCCATCTCTGACATTGCAGTGTAATGTCAATGACTGGAAAATTCTTGTTTCCAAGAATTCAAATATAACATAAGGTGCAGGTGTGTCCTTCGAATGCCAGCCAATCCAGCCCAATCCACTGCTAACTGTATAATCTGCTGGTGCCAGTTTACCATCAGTGAGAAATCCGAGACCATTTGACAGGATGTCTTTCTTTTCTTCACCATCATAAATCAAATCTGTAAAGTTATGCTTTCCTTGTCTTAATGAATTTCCTTGTGGCATGTTGTAATTGATAAGCGCTGGCGATTAAGAAAATATAATATAAATAAAAACTTTCATAAACTTCTAACGTTTGTAAACCTAAATCATGTTGAGAAAATAGCCCGGGGGGGGGGTATTCCTGGGAATTCTTGGTGAGGGTGTGCCGCACGGTTCTCCAAATCGTGCCCCTTTTTCAGACCAAAAAATGTCATTTTTCACAGCCGTTTCCAGACCTTGCCTGTAAAATACATTCCCGTTTTCAGACCAGCATCTACGTAATTACGTCATCATTACTTAGATTAGAACAGCAACAAAAAAGTTTTCTTAAATTCCATTTCGAATTCGCGTATCTTTTTTTTTTCTTTTTTTTACTCATTTGGAATTGTAACGATAAATACGTTCATACACTCCCTTAATTCCCTTCGAAAACCCTACCCGATTCCAGACCAAACTGGGCAAAGTGTATACCCATTTTCAGACCGAAACGGCACAAAAACCATACCTTTTTGGGCGGCACATACCTATATGGCATATATAAGGGAGTACCCTCGGCGTAAACAGCTACAAAGTCAATGCACATACTGTAAATGCTTAAAAGAGTATGAAGGGCATTCAAACTAGGCTCTTTTGCTATCCTCAAGCACTATTATCAGAGAACCGTGCCTGTCAAATCCGACCGTGTGTAGACTGCAAAACAGTCCGTCAAGGTGTTTTTCCGTATTTAAGTACGCACAAACAGTCAAACAAATGGTCTTGAGCGAAAAGCAAAAAATGAAGAGCGAGACTGAGAAGAGACGCCGCTTCGCGCGTGAGAGAGTCTTACGCTATGCTCTAAACTGATTTTGAGAAGAAAAAAAAACGACTGTTTTTTTAGTCTAGGCAACATTCATTGAAGTTAAACATACTCTAAACTGCATATTCAGTAAGGATGGGGCACTTATTGCCGGTACAAGTTTTTAGCTTAAAGTGGATATGGCAGTTATTTAAAGGTGGGTACAGTCCACTAACTTAAGCTTTTGCGACTTGATTATATTATGCCCAAAGGAGGAATATATTACCATTTTCCCGACATGCCTTGCACCTATTATAGGGTATTTTCTAGCATGTATGATGAAAACATGAATTCAAGTAACTTAAACTTTTAAAGAAATTCTATGTATTTTTTATTCAATCAAGAAAAATTTTGCCTTTTTGGGGATCAGTGAGAAAAGAGTTAAGCAGTCGAGAATACTCAACTATTAAGATACTCAAAATGGAACTCTCAACAAAGCGAAATGTTGAACATCAAAGCTGAAAAAACAAATTAAAATGCTTCTGCAGATGTCTTCATTACAACACTAACAATCCCTAGATATTACAAACTATATTAACAAGTCTGCGCTCTAAGAAAAATTGAAAGAACCCCAGCATACTTTGAGGCTGTGAAATCCAAGGTGCCCAGCATATCATGTCTTCATCCTGCGTCAGGAATCTTCCTAATTGCACGCGCCCGCTTTATGGAGTAGGTGAAAAGATTTTCGTTTTTGTTTTTCTTAGATAAGTTCCTTCTGGATTCAACCCCAAACAATTTCCCTAACATTTGACAAACTTAATGAAATTTAATAACTTCGATGAAGTTTGCAACAGTAGGAATTCACTTTTTAAGAGACCGTGACTTTTTTGGCTTGTTGTCACCCAGAAATTCTGCTACCAGGGTAAGGTGACGTAGCGCCTTCTCCTCTCTGTTGTGTGCATTTGAATTTTTGTAGAGGTCACATGATTTTCATTAATGCCCAGCTACTGGTAATAGGTACCATTACAACTCACCATTTACCAGTGTACAGCCAAGCAACTCAAACCTCATGCACACCTGCTTCCTGACCTTGAATAAAGGAACCAGCCTAATTCCATCTGCAACTATTGGAGGCCTCAGAATTGTTCTATGTACTGGACTGTCCATATTAACCTCAAAATACTGAAAAACAAAATAGTTGATGGTAGCCATGAATTTCTGTGACAAGTCAACCTTCAGCTTTGTGCTCCCTCTCCATGTGCAGTAATAAGCAATAATATTTGTTATTAAATGAGACTGAGTAGGATGTGGGGAATAATGCAGATCAAGGAGGATGATATCCACCAAGGCTGAAGGCCGAGGTGGATAGGATCTCCGAGATCTGCATAATTCTTCACATGATACGAAAGCCGAATTCAATAGTTGTTTTATTTTTATTGTTTCATTCAAAATATTTTTGTTGTGAACAAGCTTGCTTCCTAATAAGACTCTCCTCTAAACTTTGGCGTAGTTCTCAGCAACGGCCGGTTTTAGGAAATAAATAGATGTTTTTTTTCTTGCAGATACTCCTCAAAAAGTCGATAACATCCATCGCACAACACGTCTTGCGTTTTCTTGCATTTCTTCCCTTCCGTTCTAGCATAGTTAGTTGTAGAGACTGGTTAGGAAAAGCGGCAAACATCAAAGTTGAAATCAACGGTGCTGCAGCTTATGTTGACCGTGCACAATCCTTTGTGTTTTGTTCACAAATTGTGACTGAATAGTATATTGCTCCCATCCCAAACATCCCAAGTTCACTCGTGAATAAACAGCTTGCCGGCCGGCCTGGAAACGAGGTTGATCGATGGTCTTTTTCCCATGAAGCCTCGTTTCTAATCAAATATACCATCGATCAACCTCGTTTCTAAACACATATATCATCGCATCAATAGTATATTGCTCCCATCTTCCAAAATTGGTCAGCGCCGGTTGGTTGTGAAGAATTAGTCGGTGGATTGGAGCCAATAAGAAACAGCAAAATATTTTGAATGAACAATAATAACAATTATTCAAATTATTTGAATCGATTATTTCTGCATAACAGGTAAACATAAGGTTGCCATTGATGGACAGTGTTCGTTTAAGCTTCACGGGCACTGATTATTTACGCACTGTGTATGACTGGGTATCTTACCAGTAAAGAAAATGCTAACAGAAGACATCAATATTATTCACCATTTTGACATAGACCATAATACACCTTGTTCATTACCCAAATTTTGCATGACTATTGTTTACAATTTCTTCTGGGTATTACAGTCGTCCCCATCCTCCGAGACCCAGGGGCAGTCAGTCAGGTCGGGAGAAAAGACGGGACGAGAGTTTTCAGGTAAGGGCGGAAGAGCCCCTGGGTACCGACTCTCACCGGACCATTTCCAAAAATTCAAGCGGATGTCGGCTCCCGATTGGGCACAAAAAATGCATTGTATTATTGTGCCCAATTGGGAAACACATCTCCTGAGTTCTTTTCGTGTGTTCGTACACGACGGCTATTGTCTCACTGCTTGTCTGGCTCGACCACCAAAGAAATGCACGCAGCCAGGAAACTTTCAGTTTGATAATATATAGATTTAGCCAGGGCTAAATCGAGACTCCCATTAATAAATTTCTAATTTAAATCAAACAATAAACTTGTATTCCACAATTCAGTTAACGTTAGAGCACATTTATGTGACTTTTGAGGGAAAGGCTAAGTGATTTTAGAGAAAAATAATTTGCAAACAGCCCAAGAGTGAACCAAATGTTACATCGAGTTGATGGCCTTAAATGTACACCCAAAAACTGGTAATCATCTTCGATCACATTTAAGAGCCATAATGGCTCTTGATCACCGTAGATTAATTAGGCCTGGAAAGGAAATCGGGCCGAATTTTTTGCGTTCGACAAGTTTACTTCGTAAAATCTTGCCAACAGATCTGGGTGCGTGTAAACCAACCTTTTATACCACTTACACATCACATCTGAGGTGAAACAGTACTATGAGGCACTCTTTTTATCATACAGACCTCGGACAGAAAGCAGTACTGTTCACAATTTTGCAATACAAATTGCACTCATTCAGTATTAAGGACGATGGAAGTACGCGTGGGCTTTTAGCTAAACCGTTAAAAAAATTTCCAAAATCACCTATACGGCCATCCTGTTCTCACTTTTGTAGTTCGAGCTGTGGAAAACGAAAACGATGCCATCCGAAATCGGATTTCCAACTTTGACTAGCGACGTATTTCTCAACCAAAAACCCAATAAACAAACTAGCCATGAATAAAAGAAGACTCCTGATACCAGCTGAATTTCATTTTGTACATCCAATGGAAAAAGACAGTTAAAACATCACATGCGCTTTTAAGTTGACACAAAACTCTGTCAGCTTCAGCTGTCAAAGTAAACAAGATTCAAGATGCTGCATAAATTTTTCGCATGAACTCACCTGTCAAATTTTGACCAATCAGAGCATAATAATTGAACGTTGAGCGTGACCAACGCGTGATCATGGTCATGAGGAGACACAAAGGGCTTGCACTGTAAGTATCCCTGAAGGCTCCATACAATTCCTTATAATTTTGTTATAAGGAATTGTATGGAGCCTTCCAGGAGACTTTTCTTCATTAGCTTAGGCGCGGCGGATTTTGTCACGTATGATCAGCGCGAGGTGTTTTTCCCGACACCCTTCTGTCAGGAAAATGTCATCATATGAAAGCAAACCAGACACGATCGCGTCGGCACGCCGAAGCCGGCAAAAATAAAAGGCTTTTCTTCTTCCAGTTTTGTTTCGATGTGGTCAAAATAAATCAGGTTTGTAGGTTGTAGGTAATAAAATATTGTCTTATTCAGTTCTCAACGACCTTTAGAAAACGAGATAATTGACTAGAGAAAGGAGCGTGAAAACGCTTTTCTGGAAGAAAATATATTTTAATTCTCGCAGCAATTTTGCGAAATCGCGAAGCGCAATATATTCTGTTTCTTCCAAAGCCGTCATGATTAAGCAGTGTAATGCCATCACAACCAAAAATGAATTTAGTTTGTATCGCAAAAGCCGCGAAAATAGAGATGAAACAAAAAATGGATCGGAAAAATTAATAAAATCACCAAAAAACCGTCTCGCGGGAGCTTTGTCAAACAAACCGTTGGTTTATTTAACCTAACCTGGAAAAGGAGATGTCTGCACGCTGAATTCATTTCATACTACATGTAGTTGTGATTTCGGGAACGGACCTCGGGAGTCTCATTGCCGTAATATCTTCTACATTGCAGAAACTACAGCAGAATCGCCCTGCTCGCGTGCTAACTTTCCGTTCCAATTATGACTATACGGTACCAGTTAATTGTTTCGAAATTTAAAGGGGCGAAATTTATTTCCATCAGCGTGTAGTTAGCTAGTTAAGCAATAATAATGCACAGCACTGTAAATAACACGGTTCTAGAATATCTGACGGCTTCGCGTTTTGTTCGTCGCTGCATGCGATTTAATCGCTTATAACCTAACAGAAAATGCATGAATACAAACAATCTCGCTGTTCCACAACCCCGCACTGAATTTTAAAAGAGAAGCCTTTCTTATAACGGAAGAGTGTTGTAGAACAGCTTGTCTCTGAAGGTGCGGCAATAATTTTTTTAAAGGAAAATTAAAAAACCTTAATTTAGATATATGTAAAAATGTGAAGCAGGTTTTTTATTGTTATATCGTTATTATTTTAGCTTTTATCTGGTTATATTTCTATACTTGAATGTAAATATACCTAAGGAAAATACCGTGTATTACCTTACCTTACCTCTGTGATGTGTGTAAATTTGTCTTTTGCTATAATTTTAGACAATACGACTTCTCCTGACTATCAATTGTGCGTCAAAACAATGTATCAAGCGCGCGATAAAGAAATTGTCTAAGTGCCACGGTGTAGCACTTTATGACAAAGTTTTAACTGGAAAACTTGTTGCCATCTGATGTACACCTGTATAGTTTATGTTTGTAAGCTCTGCCTAAAATAATCACTGGGTTACACTGCACCCATGGGTGTGCCACCTAAAGTGCAGCCTATGTTTGTTAGCTCTACCTAAAGAATCACTGGGTTACACTGCACCCATGGGTGTGCCACCTAAAGTGCAGCCTATGTTTGTTAGCTCTACCTAAAGAATCACTGGGTAACACTGCACCCATGGGTGTGCCACCTAAAGTGCAGCCTATATTTGTTAGCTCTGCCTAAAGAATCACTGGGTTACACTGCACCCATGGGTGTGCCACCTAAAGTGCAGCCTATGTTTGTTAGCTCTACCTAAAGAATCACTGAGTTACACTGCACCCATGGGTGTGCCACCTAAAGTGCAGCCTATGTTTGTTAGCTCTACCTAAAGAATCACTGGGTTACACTGCGCTCTGTGACGGACGTTTGCCTCGCGCTCTCTTCAGAGACAAAAAAGCTATAGTCTGTTTGGCCAAAAATCAAGCTTTGTTCCCCCTAAAAATTTAACACCATATTGGGTCCCGAAAGACGTTAAAAGTTCCTCCACAATAGAAAAGTGTTTTGCTAGAGGTTAGAAACATTTGGCTTACATGAGTTTCAATATAAAGGTGCAAAAACTTATCAGCATAATTATAGCACACAAACATTGTCATCAAACTCCTGGCATGTAGCCTGAATAAGCCAAGCAAATATAAATAAAGCATATAACCAGAAATATTCGTCAAATGGTCTCGTTAAGTGAATTATACTTCACTTTGCGAAAGAAATTTATCTCTTGTATCCGTGTTACGCATCGAAAAAGTAAGGAGTCATCGCATGACATTAGGTAACAGAGGTAATACCCACGGGTTTCACGAATTCCAATTCCACGATTTTTCGCCGAGTAACAAATTTAAAACTTCAATTCTTACCTTACAGTTGTCGGTTCATTTACCTTACATTCGCCAACACTAGTAAACATGGACAAAACGATGAAATCCGGCACTCTTCTTTCAGAAGTAGCAAGCCGCATGAAGTAAAATCCACCGATATGCGCTGCATTCTCACCACAAATATAAACATTTGTCGTGGAGAAAATACGACGAGGAGGGAAAAATGCCAGATCTTCGCCTCGGCAATGTATTCTAGCTACCAAGCCGGCGTATCTCCAGAAGGTGGACTCGAAGTGGGACAAACCTTGTGATTTTTTCAGGAGCGCTTTGCGCGCAAACTAATTTATTCTGGCGCGAAATGAAGATTAAGAAAATGTATCTGAAATTTAATACACGACAAGAAAATTTTCGCACCTTCGAGGAGCGCGACATATTAAATGGGATTAAGTCGGATTAGCTGCCAGCGGAGAAAACATCCCTGCGTGGGATTGTACTTCCAGTAAAAAGCCTCTGTGTCCTTTCATGAGAAAAGTCAAAAGCAACTGTCTTCCCTGCCGGTAACAGCTGGCTGAATTTTCACGTCCGAGGTCAGTTTGAAATAAAAATTTTAATTGTGCGGCACATAAACACAACATATTTCATATGAATTAAAAAATAAATAAACTTGAGCCTGCGATCACTTGAAAGCTAGTAACTTGTCAGCGGATAACTTCAAAAAATACTTGACTTCGATGGGTCGACACCTGAGCCCGCGATACGGTCAAGTGATACTGGTCAGCGGGTACCTTGTTTTGACAGCTGTCAATTGATCGAAACGTTGATGTTCAATATGCGTGTATTATCAGTATTCCTGTGCTCCCAAACTAGTTGGAACATATAAGATTGAACTAAATCACGTCACCTCGATGAGTTGACACATGAGCCCGCGATATGGTCATGGGATACTGGTCAGTGGCTATCCTGTTTTGACAGCTGTCAATTGGCCATATTATGAGTGTATAAAAGATGTGGACTTGCTAAGACACGCCTGAGACACCCCTCCCCTCCTTTTGATAGCCTCCCCTACCCCACCCGTACAATAGGTAGACGCGTACGTACGCTCGGTCAATCACGTGACAACCAAACGAAAAGAGGTTGACCATATTCCATGAGTATGGGGCTCTGTCCCACGGGCGCTTCTCGCGCTCGGGAGCCCCGGTATAAAATCCCCTTCTGATTTCAAAATACTGTCTGCCCGAAAACTAAAGACGCTTTTCCAAAAATACAAGCTTCAGCTTACAACAGGTATTCAGGCTTGCATGGGCCACGTCTTGCGTAAATACATTTATAGAGTGTTTTTAAAAGATACCACGACGGCTGACGGCCACGAAAACGTCGCATGGAAAAGTGAACTCATATTTTTTTTCAGTCTCTATCGTGATTATTCCAACTCGCTTACTTTGTCAAATGCAAGTGAACTCTTCTAGAGCTGAATTTCTATCAGCCATATCCAAGTTCACGAAGAGAATGAATTTTGTCATTGCTTGTTTACGTCCTTCACAAAACGTGAAATCAGGCATTTTCACGGGTAGTAGTACAGTGCAGTTGACGGCAAAGAAATGTACAAAAAAGCGTGACGCACGTGCAAAGTTAGGGTTCTGCCTTGTCAAGCTAATACCATTCTCGTCCCCAGAGCCACTCGGCTTAATTTGTAACCGACCAGTGGCTCTGGACGCAACGGAAAATACGAATTTTTTCATTGGCTGAAGGCAATTGAATGCGCAAAGCAAATTAAAAATATAATCTACTGCGCATAACATTTTACTTCGTGCCTGGAAACATGAAATGCGTGTCTGAGTTTCGTTGACCGCGACAATCCTGGTTTGTTTATTTGCAATAGCAGTGAAGAAAAGAATTGCGAGTAAAGTTTGAGAAGTTTCTACGAAGACAACGAGCCTTGACAAAGAAAGTATTGCCTTCGTTGTGCCCTGAACTTTGCCGACCGTCGCATCTCTTGGGAAACTTAAAGGAGGAGTAATAGTTAGTTGCTGTTGCTCCTTGCTCTTTAAAAATCAAGCGATTAATACTGTACTTGTATGGCGCTATTAATTAGCCTAATCAGTTTTTCTAATTCATCTGGATATTCGTCGGTGCTACAGTAGGAAAGGAAATCAAGCTCCGACTACATTTAATACAGAAATGATATATACGTTAAGTTTATTGCAGTGTGCTTTTAATTTATCGTATTTTCTGCTGAAAGAACATCTCCTTTGCTATACTGAGGTTAAGATAATATTTTGTTATATGCCTTTATTTCATTAGACCACTGATGGCAGTGCACAAAGCCAGAACTGAATTGCTTATGAATCATTTTGGGCTGCATGCAAAAGGCAATTTTTTAATTGTGTAAAGATGATAGAGCAAGTACTCTTTCCAATCTACGTTTTCTTCCACTTAATTAATGCCTAAGTCATGCTTAGATAATTCGGAGGCTTTCTTTTAATTTTTATTTTAACAGTAAGAATTGGGCCGTGAAAGGAAAGGCTATGTGGCCGACTTGTTACAAATGTTTTGCAAGAAGATATTCTCATCTTAACTGTCCTTGCTTGGCTTTCAGTCGTGTGGCATTTAGACAAAGATAAACAAGGGGCTCTGGGGTTATTTATAACTGATGAACAGTTAACAAAGAAGCAGCTTTCGTACAATTTTTCTTGATAAATAATTATGTTATGTGATCACTACATAGGGTAGCACAATGTTCTCAACCTTTTTGGTTTAAGAATTCTAAAATACAAGAAAACTTGACTGTTTATGCTAGGCATACATTATGTCAGCGACAACTGAGGTGTTAATAAATAAAATGGTAAATGAACAACAGCCTAGAGTAGTCTATTTTGCATCATACTGGGATAAGTGGTTGTTGATGATAACAACTGCATTTTGCAGTATGTCACCTTTGATAGGGTGGATAACATTATAGCTTGATCAACAGTAATTTAATATCATAGTTTACTGGCCAATCCTAACCACACCTGCTCTCCACCCCTCCTTGAGCTTGCACACAGCGTTGGCTTACTGAATCATAGGGCATCTTAGTTTACTTGTTATTGACAAATAATGATGAGCCAAATTGAAACTTGCTTCTGTTGGTCAATGATTCAGTTCTGTTTAAACCTTTTTCCTAGTTGGAGGCCTCATGTTATAACACAAAATAATTAATTTTAAGGGAACTAAAAAATTGTACATTATCAAAACCTGTGAGCAGATATTGTACTTTAACTCTATAAAGCACCACATTCAGTTTCAATACAACTGCAGAGGGTGGGGATTGGGGGTGGGGCACTACCCTCCAAAAATCATTTCAGATTCACCCCACGGTATGTTTCTTGCCTTGCCAAATTTTGACCAAACTATGTAATTTTCACTATCTTATTTCAGGCCTGATCCAAAATTCTATCCCCAATTTCAAACCTTGCAGGTCTTGCACTCCAGTCTCAAAACATGATGAGAGCAGCTATCCAAGAAAATGCTTTTGGGTTGTGTGTTACTCAAAGCCATTACTTCTTAATGGGGGGATCTCTTAAAGCATACAGTCTATATACAGTGTATGTATCACTCTACCTTTTGACTGTTCCAGATAAGAAAGTACAGCTATATAGCTTATGATAACCCATTCTAGGTATTCAGATAGTGAGAAGTAGAGCATTAAAAAAGCAGGGTTTTGTTAGTTTTGTTCTCTTTGCACCTTCCCCAATACTTGAATGTCTGGCACAGGCATAAACTACTGCTTTTAAGCCTTCCCCCAAACTTATAAGCCCCCCAGTTATAGGCCCTGATTTACCAGTGAACAAGAAAAAATGTCCCCCTGCTTGTAAGCCCTCCCCTAAGAAAAAAAAAGGGTTCAAACCAAAGTTCATTTTCGATGTTTTTGCATAAAATGCTGAAGCCGTCACGCATCTGGAGGTAACACAAATTCCATGAAATTATATTTTATGTGCCCAAAAGTACATTTTTTCGATGAAGATGAATAGATAGTGTTTTATAGTGTAGTATCTAATGAATATTTAAGTCTTCTATCGTTTTGAATTTTAACGTATAAATGGAATAAGTGAAAGCCGCCGTGAAGAAGGTCAAGTGCAGTGCCGTATACTGACATAATTTCATACTGGCATAACGAAAGCGGAAGGTTCAAAATACATTTACAGTATCTCAAATCATGAATTTGTCGATGAAGTGCATCTGAAACTTGTTTCATTCGATAAAAACCCCTTACTGAGGGGCTGGAAGTTGTTAGAGTTCAAAAGGGGAAAATTATTTTTTTTGTCAGTGTTTATTTTCATTAAAGAGCTTGCATTCATTATAAACTAGTCCTGTTGCTTCAGTGACCCAGAGGGAATCAAAAGGCCGGCGCCCTTCCCAGCTGGTGGACAAAATGCTTTCAATTTATTAAGAATTGTTAAATTACCACAAAATGGTCGTGCAAAAAGTAATATTAGGGACCTTAAGCATCGACAACGAAACGGACTACGACGACGCTTCGCAACCTAGGCAGACTGGGCCGAGGGTTTCGTTCCTTTTTTGGCGGGGGAAAACGAAGTTTAAGCGGTGCAGCTTCCCAGACACACGACGACTTTTTCTTTGCGAACAAGTTTGTCTTGGTACAGTCTTGTTATAGCATTCAAAGACCTCCGTAGTTTACATCTTATAAGCTATGACGATGGTTTAATCGACGGTGGCTAATTTATTATTCTTTACATCTTTACGACCAGTGATTCGATTGTGAAGGCTTTCTCTTTGTCGCGCAGTTTTTGTTTTTGTGTTGAAGTTAAAAGTAAATACCGATCTCGAACAGCTCTTTACTTGCAGTTACCAGGTTACTCTAAATTTCGGCTGCTGAAGAGAATTCAGTGCTGCTGCAATGTTCTCCCATATTTGTCCTCTCTCAAGACTCCTCATAACCAAATACATCCTGTTCCGGAGTCCACTGGAAATAGTTGCCTTTACTAGTGGCTAAAAACAACAGTGCGAAAAAATTGAACATTTATCATATAGTACAACCTAAAATGCACGAGTACACATAGACCGTCAAGGAACGAACAGCATCATTCTAATCTCACGGCAGGTTCGGAAGATAGCAGAGGAAAGCTGATTTGTCTTTCCGACTGGCTGTTCCGCCATCACTCAGGTTTTCAAACAAACCGAACCTGAAAAATAAATTCAAGTTAGCAGGCCAAGAAATCGACAAAGTGCTTAACATTTGGATTCTACTAATCCACAAAGATTATATTTCTACTTGTACTGGATAACAAGGTGGAAAAAGAGTGATTTACCCGCAAACAGTGTATTTTTATACTTATGTTTTAGCGACAACGGCAAACCTCCATGAATTTCGTCGTCGAAGAAGGGACGACGTCTTGACAACCTGACGCATGCCCAGAAGGTTCGCGCGGGAAAATCTCACTTCTGGTCGGCGTCTTCGGCATTTCGTCATCGATGCTTAAGGTCTCTATTACCGAAACAAACAACTGAAGAGCACTTCACCTCTTCATAAAATACATTATTTGACCAGGGAAGTGCTAAAAATTTTCCTCTTATGAACTTTAAAGACAAATTTATCGTCAGATCTTCCAGAATTTAACATGATTAATAATTTAACCGACTTGTAACAGGATTGCATGAGCCTTTGATCGGTGAAGTTCATTCAATTCCATTCTACCGTAAGCAAAGGTAAATTACGCTGTGAAAAAAATCATAAATCATAAATCTTCTCACGAGCGCCTTGCGCAAAAGTGAAAAAAAAAATCACAAAATTATAAGAATTAGAAGAGAGGTACTTGTTTGTTTACTTTTATCGATGACATTTTTCCCGGAGGCTGAGCAAGAGATGGGAGTGAGTGGTTTGAAAGTCGCAAATTGCTTTTCTGTCGTGGGGGGATAATACTTTCTTGCTACTAAATTTCTTTTAATTGGCGACTCAGTTTTCTTACTTGGTCGTTTTTCTTTCCTTTTAATTTAAACCCGAGGACTTTTTTTTTGTTAGTGACATCTTGCATTCTCGGATTTAACATATTATGTTAAGGCAATAATCCTTTTTACGGGTCGATTTGGAAAACACGTTGGCTGTTTTACATGGAACTATGAGTTGCTCTAAGTTTCTTTGTTAATTACTTATGTCACTGTCATTCTCAGTAGCTTTTGATGAGGTAGCTAGTTACGTTTTTTAGCCATTCAAGGAGGCTTAAACTCCGCTAACCATTCCCCTTTAGCTAGGCTTTAGCAATGTTTCCTTTCTATCTTTTTTTTTCTTTTCTTTGGCAAGACACAAATATTCAAATAAAACCGAATCGTTTATCGCTGATCGCTGTCCTCACATTTTAAGCAGGTGCAAAAACGTTAAATACAAAATACCTGAAAAGGGGCTTTCAGAATTGTCATGCATCCAGTGGATTCCTCTCTGTTTGATCTATGAAAGCTGATGGAAGAAGTAAAGTCTATATAAATAAGAGGATTTCTAAAATCTAAGATCATGACATATTAAACATTTCACTCAGCTGCTGTTTAGTTATAGATAACAACGCATGTTAAATTTCAAGTTAATTTAGCCTTTGTGTTTAAATAAAGATGTGATGTTTTATCGCACACCCGTCTCATGAAACTATTGGATATCAATGTAATTTTATTATTATTGCAATTTTCTTCCGTGGGCTAAGTATGAATTCAAAATAGGTGATTAAACCATTGAAATGTGCATGTCCCTATCAATGTGTCACAACTACTAATAATAATCCAGCTCTGTTAATAATAATCCTTAACTCATTATAATCAAAAAACTATAGCGGAGCCTCCATTGCTAAAGACATTGGAAACCTATGGACACGAGAAAAATTAAGTTATGACGTCAGCTTACATGCCCCCGTCTGTACAGACTCTGGGGGAGAGGAGGGAGTACTCTGTAAGGGAGAGTAAGAAAATCTTGCAAACTCCTTGCGGCGTTTTTCTTGCCGAAAAGTTAACTTTCAAAACACTTGGTGAATACAATAATCGGCCCGATTTTACTTTTAGGTCCTGAGACGCTTTAGACAGGAAGATCGACCTAGAAATTATAACCTGTAAATTGGCTGCCGCCAAAGAGTTTCATGAAATAAAACCTGCTCTTAAAACATCAAATTTGGAAACTAACTAATAGCTGGGGGGTTCGGTAATGTAGTCTGGGCAAGAATTCCTTTCCAAGCATACGAACGTGATCGAATTTGATATTTTTTGGCTTAAAAAATGAATTCATATAACTGAGTCGATGAATTGGGTGGATAAGTATTCTTCATTCAGGGATATTTTTTTAAGTCACTCAAATCTTCCATTCTTAAAACAAATGTAGATCAGTTTGAGCCGAATTTCTATGCGATGGCTATAATTTGAGTTTATTGGTTTTCAGTTTATTGTTATAAGTTGCATATAGAAGTATATAAATGGAAGTTTCCCGGTTAGGCTTGGCTAAATCTATATATTAGAAAATGTCGATAAAACAATCGTTGTCAAAAATGGCGCGGCTTTGCAAAGGAACACGCTACGGAAATAAAGGTGAGGCGGCGGTAATTAGCAGTTGCCTCCCTAATGAGGCGCGATCGAGTTCGTATCCCTCCGGAGCTGATACCACATTTATTTACAATAATATCTATGTAGCTATTCGGGGGTTCAGCTTCCGGTACGTACTCTAGTCCCCTCCTATGCTGGAATCTGAAACACACGAACACTTACAGCTTACAAAAAAACGAGTTCTTAGGAGCTCCTAAGCGTTCCTGTTTCTTTATTAACTGCGTCGAATGACCTGTAATGCTCTAGGAGGGGGAGGGGAGGGACGTGCATTTTTTAGGTGTGTATACACCACCCAGTCTTATGTTTTTATTTAGTTTCGAATAAGAAAGAGGGAAACAATTAGCTCCCATTGCCAAATGGTGACTGTCAGGATGTCAACGTTCCCCTTTGCTTGGGTCGGCCACTGAACCTCAATAGTTTGCATATTAAGCCTGATTAATTATTTACAGATTACTCTTTTTTATATGCTAATTTAGGGTGTATGCATCGCCAGTTTCTTATTAAGAATGAAAAATTGCCAGCTTAGTTTACGATTGAGTATCAGCTGTTCCTAAGGAATATTATATTGTTTTCAAAGATGCCAGCTGAGGTTGCTTTCGAACTGTAAAACACTCTTAAGGCGTTTTTAAGAGCGAACATTACTCACAATGGCATCGTTAGCAGTTTCCGTTTCAGAAATATAAAAATTCCTGATAAAAAATTGGAACTATTTCAGACAAAAAAATGGAAAAAGTTCAGTATATCAGCAACGTATTTGTAACCTACACACAAACTTACACATGTGAAAAAGACATCCTTTGCTTTGAAAAATGTTGCCTAGCTTTTGCAATTCGCAGCTCGTTTGATCGCTTTCAAAGCTAAACACAAATCTCGTACACATTGAGCCAAACTAAGCAAATTTGGCACCCTGTCCGGCCCATTTAATCACAAACAATTACCAATTGAAAACAATTGAAAGACTGCAGCACAGCTGCTTTTACTTTGGATTCACTACGATAATTTGGATTCACAACAGTCGCTCCACGTGACTTCAAATTTACTCAGTGATTGAATATCAGCTTGTTTTGGTTCGTGGTGGATCAAAACATTTCCAAAAGTGGAAAAGCTCTGGACTGTTTCCTGTGTTAATTACAACAGAGGGCCCACACAATCTGTGTGTGTAGCCGATTGTTATTTTATAGCAAATGTACTGGATTTACCGTTTGCTTCACCTATAGCGATATATCAGCGGGACGATTTCTCACTGGCACGTATTAACTTTGCTACGCATTTTGACCGTTCAAAAATTGTGAGATTTTAATTTTCTTCGAAGGCTAGCTCCGGGTCTTTTGGATGGATTTTCGATCGGAAAGTACGAGGAGAAGCGTGAATCGTTCGACCTTTTTGCTGTAAAGATTGAAAGCGGAGCGATGCGATTTTCGGGGAATAAAACCGCTCCAGCGCTGGAGCCCTTTCAAAACAAGGGTTCCTCCCTTGTCCTTCTTATATAAGGAACAGTAAACGGCGAACTCAAAATCCTTCAAAATCGTTCAAAAACCGCTTTTGAGCCAAAAGAATGACATTATACCGCCGGTAATGTATTTCACATCGGATTTATATACAAACTTAGCGATACATCGTCATAGGTAAAGCAAACGGTAAATCCAGTACATTTACTATTAAATCACAATCGGCTACTCACACAGCTAGATTGTGTGGACCCCTTGTGTTAATTACTTATCTATAAGAACAGGCGACGCTCTATCACAAACTAAGTCGAGTAATCACAAGCATTAATAAGCTTGTCCGCCATTTTTGTTTTCACAACCAAAACAACTCAACCTCGACACCAGGTCTTCTCGATTAACGGTGCATTAACCTGCAAGGAAGCTGCACTTTTGACGTCATCGGTTGATTAATCGCAAAATTCTTCAAAATTTGGTCATCAGTAGCTGGTTATGGGGAATTATGCGTGTGCTTTTAGCCAACCAGAATCGGGGAAAGAGAAAGTAAATTATATTAAGAAAGGAAATAAATTTAGAAAAACATAATTTTCCTCAACCTTTTTTTAACTCTGTTTGTTCTTTGAAATACGTATATATATATATTTTTTAAATAAAACATCGGACTTTTCCTCTTCCGACCCAAATGTCAATTTCGAGCGAAGCAACGCGTGATTCATTAGCAAACCGATACATTTAGAGAATAGGTGCATGGGAAAAGCGCACAGATAGCGGTAAGCTGGATGTATAAAGCATGAAAACGTTGTTATGGGCTTGGCGGGCGGGGCGATTTAGAAAATTCATTGTGCGTACTTCTGGAAAAAAAACCTGGCTACGCCCCTGCTTTGGAAACTGAAACAGCAGTATCAAGGGTATGAAATGTTGCAGGCAAAGACATTATGGATGTCTTAGGGGGATATAGTCCTTAGAGTTAGAAGTTATGACGAGGGAGCGGGCAGTAAAGAAGAACAAGAACGTTTGGTGCATATGCATCGCTTGGACTTTTAAAGCTACGAGCAAGCTAGCGACGCCTTTCAATCCCGCTTCAAAATGCTGTTAGTAAGTAATTTTAATTTGTGCCTATTGGAAAAATATTTACGATGCGATGGATTTATTACAAATTGTGACAGTACATTAGCAACGGTTTTGCATAACATTTGTCGGTCATACGTTCTTCAAATGAGACGAAATGAGTTAAAGTACGGCTTTTACCGTCAAATCCCTGCTTGTTTTCGTCGAATACATCTTTCAAGTCTTCATAAATAAAGCTCTGCTAGCTTCAAACAGCGTCCACCGGCAGAATTTCATGGGCAAAAATGTTAGATGTGATAAATTTAACGCCAAGGTGTATCGATAAGTGTCGTGGTGAATATGTATTGCGTTGCCCTTACACGCCAAAGGTCTGAAGTTCAACTCCCGCCGGAGGATACTCTGTCTTTTCTCTTCGTCGTTTTGTTTTGTTTTGTTTCGCTTTTTTAAAAACATATTTTCATTTTTTGGCTGACTTAAATTACAAGTTAATTATCAGCTTTCATTTCTAA